>NC_077233.1:36739774-36896719 GCF_027887165.1 Monodelphis domestica | reverse complement strand
TGGAACCAATACACAGTATTGAGAAAGAAAGAAAGAAAGAAAGAAAGAAAGAAAGAAGAAAGAAAGAAAGAAAGAAAGAAAGAAAGAAAGAAAGAAAGAAAGAAAGAAAGAAAGAAAGAAAGAAAGAAAGAAAGAAAGAAAGAAAGAAAGAAAGAAAGAAAGAAAGAAAGAAGAAAGAAAGAAAGAAAGAAAAGAAAGAAGAAAGAAAGAGAAAGAAAGAAAGAAAGAAAGAAAGAGAGAGAGAAAGAAAGAAAGAAGAGAAAGAAAGAAAGAGAGAAAGAGAGAAAGAGAGAAGAAAGAGAGAAAAGAGAGAAAGAGAGAGAAAGAGAGAAAGAAGAAAGAAAGAAAGAAAGAAAGAAAGAAAGAAAGAAAGAAAGAAAGAAAGAAAGAAAGAAAGAAAGAAAGAAAAGAAGAAAGAAAGAAAGAAAGAAAGAAAGAAAGAAAGAAAGAAAGAAAGAAAGAAAGGAGAGAGGGAGGGAGGGAGGGAGGGAGGAGGGCGGGAGGGAGGGAGGGAGGGAGGGAGGGAGGGAGGGAGGGAGGGAGGGAGGGAGGGAATGAGAGAGAGAGAGAGAGAGAGAGAGAGAGAGAGAGAGAGAGAGAGAGAGAGAGAGAGGAGAGAGAGAGAGAGAGAGAGAGAGAGAGAGAGAGAGAGAGAGAGAGAGAGAGATTGCTAATCTAGAGAAAATGACTACAACAATTATTACCGACAAAAAACATAGTAAGGGCTGACTCCTTGTAAAACTGAAAATCAAGCAATTACCTGTTACTAAACCCATGACCACAGGGTGGCACCAAAAGATCATGTTTTTTCTGTGACTTAGCCAGAAAAGAATCACGGAACCCATTTTAAGTAATACCAAATAGGAGCCATACAGGTATTCTTTTTCCATCGAAGCTCAAAGTTAGGAGCGATCGCAGAAGTGTCTGGTTCAACTCATACCTCCAAAGGAATCCTCCTCACAAGACAGCTGACAAGCGGGCGTCCCAGCCTTTGTCCAGGTTTCCAGCCAAGCCGGCCTGGAGCTGTACTGGTGGAGAGGATGGAGATGCTATTCTAGCCGGTGGCAATGGTGAGAGGGAGAAAGTCAGACGCGGGAGGTTTGGAAAGCAAAGCTGTTCTACACTCCTGATGTAAGAGGTAACAGATGCAGGTACGGACACTCGGAGATTGACTCGAGATGCGAGGAAAGAAATGGTCTTTGGAATGCAGACACGTGAAGGAAGCTGGCACCTCGCCGTGCCTGACTGCGGGTTTGCCTCCCTGGAGACTTTGGGAGAACGCCCCCTGCCGGTGAGATGACAGCCTTTCTTGGCTGGCCTGAAATATCTGGCTCCCATCTGAAGAGCGCCTCCATGGTAGATCAGTGGAATAGAATAGACACACAACATACAGGGGTAAATGACCTCAGCAACGGCTGTTGGATAAACCCAAAGACCCCAGCTTTTTGGAATAAGTACTCGCTCTTTAACAAAAACTACTGGGGGCAGCTGGGTAGCTCAGCAGATTGAGAGCCAGATCCAGAGACGGGAGGGCCTGGGTTCTGTAATAGCTAAAGGGAATTGTAGAGGATTGAAGAGGGACAGGGGATAAGCCAGATTTTGTAACAGGGAATGGAGGAGTTGAAGGGAGAGAGGGAATATATGGCTGCAGGTGAGGTAAAAGGAGATGCTCCCCTGCTGAGAGACTATCTTTGAAAATTGGGGTTCCTGAGAAATGGGACACTATGATAACCTGAGGGATGTCTTCTCTCTTGAATGATGTTGAAGATACCCTAGAACAGGTAAGCACGAACTCTCCTGAGGGACAAGCCTTCCCCAGACCAAGGTCACCTAGCAGGGGTCCAATAAGGACTGTCTATGATTGAATGGCTGTCCTGAGGTTCAGCTCCCTCTATGTCCTCCTGAAATGAGAGTCCTCTTATCTGACTGCAGTTAGTTAAATAAAGATGACTTTAATAACAAGTTTGGATTGGGGAGGTATCAGGGAAGAGGGATTTCCCTAGATGAGGTTCGAGTCTCTACCAGCTTTTGTCCTGAGGCCAGACCTTGAAGGCTGGTGGAGGGTTTCTTTTATTCCTGTCTAAGCTAATCTGTACTAGTTTTCTTAAATTCAAAGTCTTTGCAGTAGATAGCAAGAGGAAGAAAAGTTCTGAACTTCAGAGCTGGTGGGGCCTGTCTCTTTGGGCTGAGGTCCCCTAAAGACTGGTCTTACAGTTCAAACTGCTCCCCTTCAATTCTTTTGTTCGATGACACAATCACAGTAATCCAGGTAGAGCACACAGTTGGGAAATTCAGGAATAGAGGCACTTCTATCCCAAGACAGGGAGAGAGAGTCCAAGGACCAGGAAGAGAGAGTCATGAGACCAAATGCCATTCTCCAAGTTCTTCTCCCCCCACCAACTGTCATTCTTGTGAATATCTTCTCTCTAAAATTCCAACTGCTGTTTGTTCCACCTGAGTGGCAGAAAGTCCAGAACTCATTTCAGTTTTCCTTTCCAGAGTTCAAATCTGGCCTCAGACACTTCCCAGCTATGTGACCTGGGCAAGTCATTTAACCCCATTAGCCTAGCCCTTACCACTCTTCTGCCTTGGAACAATACATAGTATTGATTCCAAGATAGAAGGTAAAAGTTTTTTTTAAAAAACTACTGGGAAAGCTGGAAAACAGTATGGCAGAAGCTAGGTATATACCAATATCTCACAGCCTAGACCAAGAAAAGTTCAAAATGGGTGTAGATTTAGATATAAAGAGTGACACCACAACTGAATTAGAGGAACACAGTCTAGGTTACCTGGCAGACCTTTGGAGAAGGGAAGAATTGATGACCAAACAAGAGATAGAGAACATCATAAGATATAAAATGAATAATTTTGATTATATTAAATTTAAAAACTTTTGTACAAACAAAACTGATATAACTAAGATTAGAAAGGAAACTTTAAAGCCAGTGGGAGGGATTTCTAATAAATTTCACCCAAAAAGGTCTAGTTTCTCAAATATATAGAGATAAGTCAAATTTATAAGAATGCCAATGATTTACAATTGACAAATAGTTAAAGGATATAGACAAGCAATTTTCAGATGAATAAATCAAAGCTTGATAGGGACTTGGCATGTGGAGCATGTTGTTCCCTGGAATTGAAATCAGGCAGAGCAGCAGATACAATGTACAAATTAAAAAACAAATAAATTAAACAACAACAACAACCTGTGTTATATATATGGAATGGCTCTCTGGTAGGGGGTAAGGAGAGGGATACAACCAAGTTAACTCATCCATAATCATATGGAGGAGGCAGCTGAATAGCTCAGTGGATTGAGAGCCAGGCACAGAGACTGTGTCCTGGCTTCAAATTTGGCCTCAGACACTTCCCAGCTGTGTGACCCTGGGCAAGTCACTTGACCCCCATTGCCTAGCCCTTACCACTCTTCTGCCTTAGAACCAATACACAGTATTGACTCCAAGATGGAAGGTAAGGGTCTGAATCTTAAAAAATAAATCATCATCAACATCATCATATGGAAAATTGTTCTAAATCACTCAATTAGAGAAATGCCAATTAAAAGAATGCTGAGGTACCATCTCACATCTCTCAGATTGGTTGATATGACTGTAAAGGGAAGTGATAAATGTTGGAGGAAATGTGCCAAAATTGGGACACTGGTGCATTGTTGATGGAGTTATGAACTGATCCAACCATTCTGGAGGACAATTTGGAACTACTTCCAAAGGACTATAAAATTCTGCATATCCTTTGATACTGTAATACCACTACTGGTCTGTCTCCCAAAGAGATAACTTTTTAAAAAGTAGAAAGGACTTAATTGTACAAAAATATTTATAGCAGCCCCCTTTGTGATCAAAGAACTAGAAATTGAGGGGATGCCCATTTATTGAGGAATGGCTGAACAAATTGTGGTACCTGCTGGTGATGGAATACTTTTGTGCCACAAGAAATGATAAGATGATTTAAGAAAAAGCTGGAAAGATCTGCATGAACTGGTGCAGAGCAAAATAAGCAGAACCAGGAGAACATTATGCACAGTAATAGCAATATTGTATGATGATCAACTATGAAAACTTGGCTATTCTCATCAATGCAATAATCTGGGACAATCCTGAAAGACTTGACAGGGAATGTTATCCACTTCCAGAGAAAGAACTGTTGGAATCGGATGGATGGGGATCAATGCAGACCATGACATCATTGTATTTATGGTTTTATTTGGGGGTTTTGTTTTGTATGAGTGTATTCTTACAACAATGATCAGTGTGGAAATTTGTTTTGCATGATTAAAAAAAGAGAGAGAGAGAGAGAAATCTGGCCTCAGACACTTCCCAGCTGTGTGACCCTGGGCAAGTCACTTAACCCCCTATCCCTTACCCCTCTTCTGCCTTAGAACCAATACACAGTATTGATTCCAAGATAGAAGGTAAGGGTGTTGGGGTTTTTTTTATTAAAAAATTTTTAAAAATAGAGAGGGTTCATTCCCTCTGTGCATTTTCAAATATGTTCCAATTTGTAGAACTTTTCTAATTTCTGTTTGCTATATGCATGGATAAATGGGTTTACTCATTATTTACTATTTGAGATGGTCTTTTGTGTAAATAACACTTGATAAGGAATCAAGCCTGGGAGGAGTTTTGAGTTGACTCTCCTCTTAAGAGAGAGTGTCCTAGAAAGTTTGGGCTTTTGAACCTAAAAAAAAATATGCTTGATCTTTTTAGACCAGCAATAAGGGGAGGGAGGCAGATAAATATATGCTTTCAGGCGGATACCATCTCCCTCAGAGGAAAATAGTTCAGCCAGCCTTATGGCCCCATCTCTGACTCTCCTTAAGGCAAAAGTAGGTCTCCCTTAGAGAGGAGTGGGCAAGATTCCAAAGATATATGTCAATACCTTCCCATGGGCTGCAAACATGTCTAACTTATGTGGGCAGCACAGCACACCTTCATACAAGGAGCCTGCTACCTCCCTACATAGCTCATTGCACTGCTGGACAAGTCTCATCATTATAGAAGCTTTTTTCGGATATCTAGTCTAAATCTATCTCTGGTTCTGATTTCTGAGGCCAAGCAGAGCAAGTTTGATCCCTCCAAGTATTTGAAAACAGCTATGTTGTTCCAGCTTTCGTCTTCTCTCTTAGAAACTAAACACTCCCAGTTCCTCCAGATGCTTTTTCCATGATCTGAAATGGAAACCTTTTCCCATTCCCAGTTATCCTCCTCTAGAACCCTTTCCTAAGATGTGGTCCTCCAAAGGGATTATACTTCAGGTGTCCTAGACACCGTGTCACTCATGGCAGCCTAACTGAATTAGATTTCTCCTCATTGTCTTCCTTTTGAACTATAAATCTCTCAGCTACAATTGTAAAATCCAGATGAAAAATCCAACAAAAGACTGAGGAAACAATGTGAATGATGAGTTAACTTGGTTGTATCCCTCTCCTTACCCCCTACCAGAGAGCCATTCCATATATAACACAGGTTGTTGTTGTTGTTGTTTGTTTGTTTGTTTTTTAATTTGTACATTGTATCTGCTGCTCTGCCTGATTTCAACTCCAGGGAACAACATGCTCCACATCCCAAGTCCCTTCAGCTTCCCTTCCCCTTTCCTGTCTTCTTTTGGGTGTTGTCTCCCTCCATTAGATTGTAAACTCCTTGAAGTCAGGGGCTCTTTTTATTAAAGCACTCAGTACAGAGCCTGACATATAATGGGCACTTAATAAATGGTTATTAGATTGGACTGAATAAAGGCAAAAGAAATCAGCAAAAATCTATCTAGAACACTATGGCACAATCGATTGTAATGGACTTCTCTACTAGCAGCAATGCAATGATCCAGGATAAATCTGAGGAACTTATGAGAAAGAAGCTAACTATCCACATCCAGAGAAAGAACTGTGGGAGTAGAAACACAGAATAAAAATAAATGATCAATCACATGGTTCTATGGGGATATGACTGGGGATGTAGACTCTAAAGGATCACCCTAGTGCAAATATCAAGAATATAGAAATAGGTCTTCATCAATGACACATGTAAAACCCAGTGGAATTGTGTGTCAGCTACTGGGGGGGGGGGAGAACATGAATCATGTAACCATGGAAAAATATTCTAAATTAATTAATTAAATAACATTTTTCAATTAAAAAATCAATCTAAAAAAATTTTTTTTAATCGGACAGTATTTGCCCTGTTATACATTCATGGACCTTTCATCTCTGCAAGGGAGTGGAGAGAGATGACTTCACATATATGTTTTCTGATGCCAAGCTTGTTCTTTGCAATTTTGCAATGTTTATTTTCCATTGTTTTGTGACTTTTACTCTTTCATTTGCATAATTGTAGTCTTTATGTACATTACCTTCTTGGATCTATTTATTGCACTATGCATTGGTTCATGTAAATTTTTTCGAGCTTCTCTATATTCATTGGGGTACCACATACTAGAGTATGCAGAGGGTCCTCAAGTAATTATATTGAAGCAGAGAGGAGCCTGTCTATGTAAATATAAGAGATGTAGCAAATAGTAAATAAACTCATGCATCCGAGTTGATAACAAAACAGAAATCAGAGAAAGTGAACATATAAAAATATATGCTAAATTATATAGAGTGAATGAGTTCTTCCATTGGGAGGGAGGTAATTCTATTTAATCAAGAGTCTCAAATCTCATCTAAAGGGAAATTTCCCAGAGTCTCTAGAATAATAGACTATGTAGGGACATGGTCAAGATACCATTTCCTTTACATGTAAGTTTCTTCAGAGTCTTTCTCTCCCTTCAGAGACCTGGAACTACATACCTTCTATCTCTAGAAGCCAGCAGACTAGGCTTTTTCTTCTGTGAAGCTCTTACCAACTATTGCCTTCACACAAGTACAAAGCACCAAGTGATAGGAAGGCAGCTGGGGGGTTGAGTGGATTAGAAGTCCATGTCTAGAGTCCAGAGGACCTGGGTTAAAATCTGACCTCAGATACTTTCTACCTGTGGGACCCTGGCCAAGTCATTTAAACCCAATTGCTACCTCTACGGTTCTTCTTCCACCTTGGAACTGATACTTACTATCAATTCTAAGACAGAAGTAAGGGGGTTTTTTTTAATGTATTTAAAAAAAATACATGAGCCCAATGGAGGTATGCCGATTTATCATTATATCATAATATAAATTTAAGTAAATATTGTAAATAAAAATTAATTTTAATTTATTTTCAAAAACATTGATCCTACTAAAGTAATCAAAATTCTCACTAAATAGAATCCAGGATAGTTTTTAAGGGTTTGAATATAAATTCATATTTAGTTTCCATTATCTTTAATAATGAATTAAGCAACTCAGTCTACTTCATCACTCTCATCTAAAACCCATTCATACACATTTTTTGGTATTTATATCATCTCAATAATATATGTTAGTGTAATAAATGGTGGACAGGTAAATCCATAAAGGAGCTACATTTTATAGTCTAGGTTACATTATCATTTAACCAGTGATTAATATGTTTAACAGGGTTTCCATGTGATTTTTCACAAAAGAAATCTTCTTGAGGGATCATTTCACAAAAAACTCCACCAAGTTTTCGGTTTTGTTTCCTTTCCTTTTCTTTTTTAAATCAAGACTTCTAGCGCTAATGACGACATTCGTATTTTCAGTGACTTCCTCTCAAGAGCACAAACCACAAAATTATGTTTTAAATAATGGCCTAATGAAGAATTATATTTAGTAGCAAATATAACCACAATATAAAATGTTTTTGTCAAGTAACTTTCTTTTTTAAACCCTTACCTTCCATCTTAGAATTGATACTGTGTATTGATTCTAAGGCAGAAGAACAGTAAGGGCTACGCAATGGGGGTGAAGTGATCTGCCCAGGGTCACACAGCTAGGAAGAGTCCGATGTCATATTTGAACCCAGAACCTCCCATCTCTGGACCTGACTCTCAATACCTAGAGCTCCTCAGCTGGACCTCAAGTAACTTTTTAACTTGTCCCTCCTTCCACTGTTCAAATACGAGACTGAAATCAGTCTCTGGTCTCTTTAATGCATTAAATTCACACCTTTAAAATATCTGGAAAGTTTGACATCTTGAGACAAATTGTGCAGGGACAGCAGGACATGATCTTGAAAAGAGGGATGATTTAGTAAAATGGGAAATGTAGAGGAATCCAATTAACCCTTTAGTAGTCACTGGGCTAATTGTGAAATCTAGACTTCATGCTACTGCTGTAAATTTTTTTTTTCTTTTGCAAAGATTTTGTATGAACTACCCCGTATATTTCATGTAAAATTCTCCCTTGTACAAATAAGTCACTGAACCAGTATCAAGTGATGTCAACTACAATATCAGTAAGTGTCCAAACCTGTACACAAACTCACTCAATCATTCACGTTGTAATTCCATGCAGCCTAGAAGACCCCCAACAGTCAAAGAGTGATCTCCCCAGCCCAAACCCATCCTAGCTGTACACAACACAATTCATTGGATATTCCAGGAAAATGGCTTATATCATGATGGTTCACCTCACAGCTTTTTTGTTCCTGGAAAGATCTGGGTCCTCCAAAGCATGGACCCTCTGAAGCACAGTAATGAGGCAAAAGCCCTGCCTGATCAGGTCTAACAATGGTTGCTGTTTAGTCGTATTAGCTGTGTCTGACTCTTCGTGACTGCATTTGGGATTTTCTTGGCAGAGATACTAGAGGGGTTTGCCATTTCTTTCTCGAGCTTTAATGAAGAATCATATTTAGTAGCGAACACAAAAATCATCTCAAATTCTTTTGTCAAGTAAGTTTCTTTTTTAAACCCTTACCTTCCATCTTGGAGTCAATACTGTGTATTGGTGCCAAGGCAGAAGAGTGGTAAGGGGTGGGCAGTGGGGGTTAAGTGACTTGCCCAAGGCCACATGGCTAGTATCTGAAGTGATCTTGACTCTTCACCCTCAACTCCATGCACTGTATTACCTAGATGTCTCTAAGGGTGGTACTGGTACTCATTATATTTGTCCTTATTTATGTGATAGTAATATTCCATCAAAATCAATCATGTGCCACAATTTGTTCATACATTACCCAATTAATGGATGAGTACTTTCTAAGTCTTTGTCACCCCCACAAAAAAAACACAAATAATAGCGTAAATGGGGCTCTTTTCATTGGTGAGCTCCTTGGGGTGCATGCCTAAGCAATGTCTTTTCTAGATAGATGGACAGAAAGTCACTTTATTTGCATAATTTCAAACTGCTCCCTAACCAATAATCTCAAATTCAAAGACCTTTCCTCAAGTTCCATTCAAAAGAATGTCAAGATTGATATGATTCCATTTTCCCCAAAGTATATCTGCTTTTCATTCCTAATAAGAATCTTATATTTGGGGTGCCACCAACCAAAATCAATATTTACAAACAATCTAAAAACTGTGACTCTTGGCATCTTCAGTCAGTCCTTCTTCCCACCACTGTCACCATCCCTACAGAAGGATAACCAAGGTTTTCTTTGATCCATGAACTGCTGCAACCAATGATTTCATGTGTCCAGCTCACTGGGGATGAGTGCCTTCAGAAATAGTTAGACAAATCCTGAGTAAGGAGACACAATCTGTTGCCAGGACCATGAAGTTGATTCACCTTAATATTAAGAGACTGATCAGACACTAAGCTCAGCTCCACCATTTTCCCTTCCTTGTTCTGGGCCTAGTCACTGTGGTTTGTGGACCAAGTTACAATTCAATAAACATTTATTATGCACCTACTATGCACCAGACACTGGAGATACAAATAAGGTGGAGAGGGAGGTACCTACCTTAAGAAGCTTATAAGACAACAAACAAAAGAAAGCTAAAAACTGGGAGGGAAAGGAAATCACCAAAGAGTACCCATTGCAGGTGCATGATTTTCCATAGAGTTGAAACCAAGCAGAGCTACTGGTAGAGAATGGAGAATTAGTTGTGTTATTTAATCCTAGTTAGGCCACCTTTGGCAATATAAGGACACTCCCTTTTATTCACATTCATTGGCTTATAAAAAAAAACCATTAGACTTGGGGTAAGTGACCTCAGCAAGACAGTCTATGATAAACCCAAAGATCCCAGCTTTGGGGACAAAAATTCACTATTTGATTGAAAAACTGCTGGGGAAATTGAAAAATAGTATGGGAGAGATTAAGTTTAGATCAACATCTCACACCCTACACCAAGATAAATTCAGAATGGGTGAATGACTTGCATATAAAGAAGGAAACTAAGTAAATTAGATGAACACAGAATAGTATACTTGTTGAATCTTTGGGAAAGGAAAGATTTTAAGACCAAGAAAGAGTTAGAAAAAATTACAAAATGTAAAAGGAATAATTTTGATTACATTAAATGAAAAAGGTTTTGTACAAACAAAAACAATGCAACCAAAATTAGAAGGGAAGCAACAAATTGGGAAACAATCTTTATCACACAAACCTCTGACAAAGGTCTAATTATTCAAATTTATAAGGAACTGAATCAATTGTACAAAAAAAATCAAGCTATTCCCCAACTGATAAATGAGCAAGGGACATGAGTAGGTGATTTTCAGATAAAGAAATCACAACTATTAATAAGCACATGAAAAAGTGCTCTAAATCTCTTATAATCAGAGAGATGCAAATCAAAACAACTCTGAGGTATCACCTCATACCTATCAGGTTGGCTAAAATGACAGCAAAGGAAAATAATGAATGCTGGAGAGGGTGTGGCAAAGTTGGGACAGTAATTCATTGCTGGTGGAGTTGTGAATTGATCCAACCATTCTGGAGGGCAATTTGGAACTATGCCCAAAAGGTGATAAAAGACTGTCTGCCCTTTGATCCAACCATAGCATTGCTGGGCATGTACCCCAAAGAGATAATAAGGAAAAAGACATGCACAGAATATTCATAGTTGCGCTCTTTGTGGTGGCCAAAAATTGGAAAACGAGGGGACGCCCATCAATTGGGGAATGGCTGAACAAATTGTGGTATATGTTGGTGATAGAATACTATTGTGCAAAAAGAATAATAAAGTGGAGGAGTTCCATGGAGACTGGAACAACCTCCAGGAAGTGATGCAGAGCGAAAGGAGCAGAACCAGGAGAACATTGTACACAGAGACTAATACACTGTGGTATAATCGAATGTAATGGACTTCTCCATTAGTGGCAATGCAGTGATCCTGAACAACTTGGAGGGATCTATGAGAAAGTACACGATCCACATCCAGAGGAAACACTGTGGGAGTAAAAACATAGAAGAAAAACAACTGCTTGATCACACAGGTCAATGGGTATATGATTGAGGATATCGACTCCAAATGATCACCCGAGTGCAAATATTAATAATATGGAAATAGGTCTTGATCAATGACACATGTAAAACCCAGTGGGATTGTGCATCAGCTACAGGAGGGGGGTGGGGGAAAGGGAGGGAAAGAACATGATTCTTAGAACTATTTAAAAATATTCAAAATTAACTAAATAAAAATTTTCCCCCAAAAAAATAATATAACAAACCCTCTTATACCTCAGCATCCCAAATACTTCACAAGTCCAGGATTTCCCAAAAAAGGGGAAAAGAGCAAAGTGAGTCATGTACAACATAAATTTGGTATGGAACAGATAATTGATCCCTACTCACGAAACAGAATACAACTTAAAACTAGAGTTATATTGTTTGGGAATTTAACCCTCATATATCATCAGACTAGAAGTAGGTTTTTTGGGTTGTTTTTTTTAAACCCTTACCTTCTGACTTGGAATCAATAGCATGTATTAGTTCCAAGGCAGAAGAGTGGTAAGGTAAGGGTTAGGCAATGGGGGTCAAGTGACTTGCCCAGGGTCACACAGCTAGGAAGTGTCTGAGGTCAGATTTGAACTCAGGGCCTCCTGTCTCCAGGCCTAACTCTCAAACCACTGAGATACCCAGCTGCCCCCTAGAAGTAGTTTTGTAAGAGCCTATTAATTTCTATTTCATCTCAACACCACACTGTTCAATCATTTCTAGCACAGATTTGCTGATGATATAGGACAGGCTGGGGTCCATTTCCTTGTCAGTCGATATCTTCTGCAATACAGAAACTTCCTGTGTCATCAACTACCTCCACTCCATGAAACTTACAATACTGTTGGGACTTTAGGCTTTTAAAGTCCTCGGGACATAGCCCTCTAGAGCAGGAATTCTTCATCTTTGGGGTGTCATGAGCCCTTTGGCAGTCTGATGAAGACTAGGAACTCCCTTTCAGAATATTTGAAATCCATACAATACAGTACATAGGATTATAAATAAACAATTCTATTCAAATGTAGGTATAAAACTATTTTTAAAAACAAGTTCATAGAACACAGGTTAAGAATCTGCTCTATTGGTCCTCATTCTCCTAAAATAAGGAAAGGATAAACCACCAGACAGCCTACAGACATAAGGTAAACCTTCTTATGGGAGAAGACACTTTACCTGGGCTCAATAGGGGTGGGGAGAGTTGATGGTTAAATTTTCCATGCAGTATTGGCACCCAAGAAATTGGAATACTATAACACTATAAATGAGGGCTTCAAACATTGTTTTCTTGATTTTCTAGCCTTAAGAAAGTAATGGAGAAAATACTAAAAAAGTAGATTAAATTTGGAAAATGTGTGAGGCATACGTTTCCCCCTCCCCAGAAGAACAGATTGTTAAAACTTAGCAGCACAGCCGTGGGTTGGGGACTAATCACTACCCATTTCATACCTGCCAGTTTTGGAATGTCACAGCAAAACTTACACTCTTAACCACACAGAGGAGTGAATTGTGCCCAAGTGACCCACCAAAGCTGTTCTTTCTTTAAGTGATACAGTATTCTGCTTCCCTATTGATGTCCAGGAGTAAGGAATGACCAAGATATCACTCAGGGTTTATGAGGTCATTCTAAAATGTCAAGATCTTTCAGCAATGGGTCATTACAGGGTCTGAAGCAGCCCCAAAGCTCTTACATAGACATTCAGAACTAGGAGGTGCACATTTGAGGTGTGGGCACTCATTGCCCACAGGGGCATCAGCAGGGCAGGAACTGAAGGTGGTGCTTTGTTGGCATAGACATCAGCTACCCAACTTCCTGTTCATCCTAGTGAAATCTCACCTTGTTGGAAACTAAAACTATATAATGCAACCGGAAAAATAAAAGGTCAAGAATTTCAAAGGAAATAATAGGGGAGGGGAGGAGAAAGGAAAAATGAAGAGACCTAGAAGAACCAGATCTCAAGCTATATTACAAAAGTAATGATCAAAAATATGTTATTGGATTAGATGTGATATATATAATGTTGATCAATAGATCCGAAGCAATGCAAAGTGCCCAAAGACCTCAACTACAGAGGGAAGGACTCGCTATTCCACAAAGGTTGCTGGGAAAGTTGGAAAAAAGTCTGGAAAAAATTAAATTTAACTCAACATCTCGGATAATATTCCATTTTAATAGGGTGCTTTGAGAGGGAACAGTCCTTCTGCAGGTGGACAGGGGTGGATGCAGAGAATGGAATCCAGAGTCTAGATGCAAATTCTAAAATTTGTCATTTAAGAGAAAGCATTCTCTTCCACCATAGGAGATACTTGATTTTTTTGTGTTTGGGGCTGGGGGTAGAGTTCTTTGGAGGAGTTTTTTCTCACTGACAAAGAGAGGGAAAAGGAGAGGAGAGGAGAGAAAGCAAAAACAGAAGGAAGCCCAGAAGTAGGACAGTATTTTAACCCACCACATTAAATTCAATACTTTTTTTCTTAATGTCTTCTGACATGCAGTCATGATGCCACAGTCTTATTTTTTCTCTTTAATATATATGGAAATGTTTGGCTCATAATAGGGAAGAAACTTTTTTTTTTAATTGAGAAACAAAACTATGTCGCTCTTCACAACTGGTCCTATCCTCCTCTTCCAGTCTTCTTATGCATAACCCCCTTCCATTCTACTCCATGGCCAAGCCATATTGGCTGATTTGCTGTTTTTCTTCCCACATGACACTCCAATTGGTCCCTTTTCTGCCTTTGCGTTGTCACTAATGGCTGAAATGCACCTCTCTGCTACCTCCACCTCATTGAATCCCAAGTTTCCTTCAAGACTCAACTGACAGATTGCCTTCCATGTGAAGCTTTTTCCTGATCCCCCAGATTCTAACGTCTTCCCTGCTTTGACTACATTGTGTTCATTTTTGTATATAAGGTAAAAAAAAATGTACTTGACAAGTTATTAAATTGATGGTTTGAATAATGTTGTAAATACTTAAGATTGTAAAGACTGATCACTGCAATAACCAACCATGACTTCAACATCTTTTTTCATCATGTCATCTTTGATGACAAAGAGATGTGGATTCAAGATGCAGAATGAGATCCATTTTTGGACATAACCAATATGGAATTTTGTTTTGCATGACTATGTGGTGTTAGAAAAGCTTCATTGGGGTTGTCTTTTGTTTGTTTGTTTGTTTTGCCGTATGGTGGGAAAACGAGGCAAAGAAAGAAAATATATGCTTATTTTAAAAATAAAATAAATTTAAGTAATGAAAATTGACAAGTAAAATAAGCCAATGAAACAAATCAGAAATTAGTGGAAGAAAGGAAGAGAAGTAGGCAAGAGATATAGAAGAGTTGAAAGAAAGTAGGGAGTTTAAGAAGTTTATACATGGTAGTAAAGATTCTAAATGACACGTTTATAAGATAATGAAAACCCCCAAAAGTGGTTTGAAAAAACAGCTGAGAATCTTAGTCTTTTTATATCTTAATTCCCACCCCCACCTTCCAATGCTTAGTACATCTACTCTTTTGGTTCACTAACAATGAACTTCTTGAAACTCCTAGAACAAGACTCCATCCATCTCTTAGCTTTGGGCATTTTCTCTGGCTCGATCCCATGCCTGTATTGTTTTCCCTCCTCGTTTCTACCTACCAGGTTTCTTGATTTCCTTCAAGTCCTATAAAAAATCCCCTGTTCAACAAGAAGCCTTTCCAGCCCTTTACTTCTAATGCCTTCCCTCAATTCTATCCAATCCATATGCAGGTAGTTTGTACACCTTGTTGCATGTGGCTTCCCTCATTAGACAAATTTCTTAATTTAACGCCTCTGGGTGGGTAGGGGGGTGCCTTTTGCCTTTTTCAGCCCCCAGCACTGTGCTTGGCACAAAGGAGCATCTTGATCAGCTCCATCTTGATCAGCTGGTGCTAAAGCTAGGTTCTGCCTGGGTTCTTGTAACTATTTGCATAGTGCCTTCGTTTACAAAACTCTTTCACTGGCATGACTCGAAACAGAACAATGTAAAAGTCCAAGTTCTCTGTTTTCATTCAATGTCATGCTAAGAACCAGTTGAGATCACTGTAAATTGCCGGGTACCACGTGAATGTAAGCTTTGTCATTTACGTATTTTACTTACAATAATCGTTACAGCCAAATCTGGCTTAATTTCTTTGGTTACTAAGGCTCTATATGACTAACATTTCATATGAACAGAACCTACGGACCCATTGATCCTTCTCTTTACAAAAAAAGGGGGAGAAGGATTGACTTTTTGACAGATTGGTTCCATTTTGTGGAACTCTTGCTCCCTGTTCTACCTCTAAGGCAGACAGAGACACGGAGACAGAAAAGGGGGGAAGAGAGGAGACAGAAGGAAGGAAGAAGAGACAGAGAGACAGAAAGTCAATTGTGATTAAATTAAGAAATATTGAAATAAAGCCAACCAGCTGTAAGCGGAGTAATTTTATAGTATAATCACAATTGGATGGCTTACAGTTAGGAATCTCTCTTATTTTAGTTTCTATAGAAAAAAAAAAGGATGACTTCTGGACTCTTGTTATCACCAGATTTCTCTTCCTGTAAGTGTCTTGGCCTCTACTAAGATGGGCCAGATCCATCTGACTTTCAAAAGACAATTTGGGAAACTCGATTCAGAGTATTGATTAGGTGCTTGTTAAAAGAAGGAGAACTAAGGTTCTAAGGTGCAGAGAGGTTCCAAACTGCATGGGTGGAGGGAGTTTCACTGATGAAATCCGAGGTTAAAAAAAATCCACGGATCTGTGCTCAGAGGTTAAAAAAACACAATGAAGAGCTCCTGCCTTCAAGGCAAGAGCAAAAGAAACAGAAGTAACTTGGGGGGAAGTTGGGCAGACTCTAGTTACGAAGAACTGGGAGGACCAAGAAAGGTTTTGTGTAGATGTCACTCAAGCTCAACCTTCCACAAAGCAAAGGATTTTCAGAGACAGAAGTTCAGGAAGGAGGGCTCAGACTTGGAAGACAACCAGAAGCTGGAGGTAAGATGTCACACAGAAGGAACAAATAGGCTAATTTGGCTGAATATAGGGTACATGAAGGCCAATAAATTAAATCAGCCTGGACAGCTACACTGGAGCCAGATTGCAGAAGGCTTTAAATGTCAGAGAGGGGTTGATATTTCATCCTGGAGGTAGAAAGAAGCTCCTGGAGTCTTGAGCAGATTGTCATGGTCAAAACTCTGCAGAGAGGTGGAGGGTTAGGTAGGTGGTGCAAGTGGAAAGAGTGCTGGCCTGGAGTCAAGAAGACCCGAGTTCAAATACAGCTTCAAACATGTATGAGCTGTGTGACCTTGGACAAGTCATTTAACCCTGTTTGCCTCCATTTCCTCACCTGTAAAATGAGCTAGAGAAGGAAATGGAAAATACTCCAGTAGCTTTGCCAAGAAAAGCCCAAATGGGGCCACAAAGTCAATCATGACTGAAACAACTGAGCAACCACAAATATGGAGGAAGAACTAGAAAGTGGAAAGACTTGAAGCAATACAAGAGCACTACCAAAACTCAATGAAGACCTGAACTAGAATGATAGGCATGTAAGTAGAGAGAAGGGAATGTGGATGGAAATTGGAGGTTGGCCACTGAATGACTATGGGAAATGAGGAAAAGAAGGGTCAAGCTTTGCCTTTGGTACCGTGAACCTGGACGATAGTATGGTGGAGATTGCAACAAGTGAGAAGGGGGCGGAGGGAATGTAGCCATTTGGGATCCAGGCGAACCCCCCCCCTTTGCATATATTAAGTCTGGGATTCTTTGGGGACTTCTGGAGATGGGACAAGATGGCCACACAGATTTTCCTCTCCAAAGTTGAGTTGTGCACAGGCTATGTGAGCCAGGGATGAATCTCTTCAGGGTTTAGACAGGCTACTGAGTATTTCATGACTTCTTGATATTTTTTCTCCACTGATACCCTGAGTTTTAAAAAATGGCAGTATTATCAGAGATGAAGCTATATAGCCCAAAGAGGAATGCATTAAAGTTTGGATCTTTTGCATAGATAGTAGAACCCAGGAGAGCTCATAGGAGCAGCTACAGAGAAACAGGAGCCAGAGCTTATGAGGGTCCATTCACACATTGAATGCAAAATATGATCTTCCAAAGCAAACCACAACAGTTCTGGAGGAGAAAGCAGTGTCACAAAAATTCAGAGAGTACCCAGGAGAGGTCATGCCATGCCAAACATGGCAGACAGGTCAAGGTCGAGACCTGAGAAAAAGTCACTGCGTTTAGTCATTAAAAGAACATTAAAAGGAGAACTGACAGCCAGGCCTAGAGATGGGGGTCCTGGGTTCAAACCTGGCCTCTTCCCAGCTGTGTGACCCTGGGCAAGTCACTTAACCCCCATTGCCTAGCCCTTACCACTCTTCTGCCTTGGAGCCAATACACAGTATTGATTCTAAGATGAAAGATAAGGGGGGTGAGGTGGGGGAAGAGAATTAGTGAGAAATTGTTTTTAAAAAATAGCAATTTTTAAAGAGTCTTAGAAAAAGGGATGATGGAAGGAGCAAGAACCTGGGAGCAATGAGGATGGGATCAAAGCCACAAGCACAGTGTCAGGCCTAGGAAAGGGGAGAGCCCTCTCAAGAGACTGGAACAAAAGAAAAAATGGCGGTCAACAGTGAAGTGATTTTGAGGTGAAGTACTGGTGAGAAGGGAGTTGATCACAGAGCTCTGTTTAAGAGAAGGACACAAGGTCCTCTGCTAAGAAGTAACGCTATCTTTCCTATGCCAAAAATCTTTACAGGATCTTCATTTAATACTCACAAACCTATGGAAGATAATCAATTCCTTGAAGCATGAGGTTACAATGCCTTATGGGCAAACAGTTATCCAGGGGAAGAACCAGAACTTGGAACTGCCTCCCAGCCTCATAATCTATCCATGAAAACATGTCTTGCACAGAGAATGGTAAAAAGTAAAACTACCTAGTCAGATAGGAATGTGCAGTGAGTTCTGGCTATTTGGTTTCTCACTGATTTTCATATGAATAACCCAAGTTCACTTATTACCTAGAACTACATCCTAGTCATTCTTTATCTGGTGAACAAAAGGCTGGATTAGAAAGCCTACTATCTGGTGGTTGGCTGCAAATTAGATAGGACAGGTGTGGGTTTGGAAGCCAATATTGCACCTTAGTAAGTCACAAGATCTAGGCCAGTTTCTTCAACCAGAAAATGAATCGATGATTTATACTATACAAAGCAATAAAGCATCAAAACTATCTAGTAAAGTTTAAAAAGCAGAAGTTCAATAAGTGGGACAAATTCGGTCCAGACTCAGAAGCAACCCGACAGAGAAGCGGCAGTGTTCAATAAGCCAGAGGACTTCAACTATCTAGTAATGAATTCAGTTGACAAAAACTATTGGATTAACTGGAAAGCAGATTTGCAGAAATAAGTTTAGCCCAGTATCTCCAAACATAAACCATAAGCTCCAAATAAACATGACCCAAAGGTCATGGTAACATGGTAACAAGGTAAAAGGTAACATCAAATTAGGGGAGCAGGTTAAGGAGAAGCCTTTCACGACTGTGGATTAGAAGAGATTAGCTGGGGGGAAAATATTTCCTGCAAATTTCTGATGGACTGATATTGAAGATGTATACGGAATTGATACAAATATAATAGGATCTATCTCCAACAATCGAAGGATAAGAACAGTTCTCACAAGGCAAGGAATGAACAACCATCTGAAATATGCTCCAGAACATTGAGATAAATATTAATTAAATCAACTGTTTTCTCTTCACATTTATGAGCTTGGTAAAAATGATCTTCCTGCAAAAGGAAGAAAAGAGGGCTATAGGCGAGGAATACTGGTATATTATTGGTGGAATTTTGAATGAATCAAGTATACCACCCTACCCCACCCCCAACAAAAAAACCACCACCACTAATAAAAGTGCTTTATCCCAACAAGAGCACTACCCCAAAGAGATGAAAGTAGGAAAAGCCTCATATGTACAAATATACTTCCAGTGGCACTTTGTTGTGGTAAAGAACTGAAAACAAAGTCAGATGACCATCAACTTGGGAACTGCCAAATTTATGAGTGTAACAGAATTGTTAATCCTTAAAAGAAAACAAATGGGGCATTTTCAAAGAAACCTGGGAGGATTTGTATAAACTGGTGCAAGGTACCATTTTGAACCAGAACAATTTATAAAACGTTATAAACTGAAATAACTGATTTTAAAATGAGGATCAATGCAATGATCAATCACAACTCCACAAGACCAGTGATGAAATGAGGTTTCCTATGAATCAGATTTTCTTGGTAGAAATGGACTCAAATATAGGATGAAACATACACATGCACACATAGCCAATGTGTGGATTTATTTTGCTTGACACTGTGAGTGTGAAGCCCCCAACCCCTTTTATGATTATGGTAGTATTAGCCTTTATGATTACTTTAATAACATAATCATTAGTGTTGAGTGAATAGCCAAAGTGATATATTTGCCTTAAAAAAAAAATTATAAAGATTAACTAAGAAAGTTACAGTTTAGGGTGGTATCAAATCTTGTTTACATCTTTCTGACCTTAGGCCTATAACTAAATTACTAACAAGCCCACCACACCCTGCCCTGGGCGCAAGCACAAGATGGTCACCAAGGGGGAGGGCCCCTCTTGTTTTTCTAAACTGTTGAGTCCTGATAGTGTCAGTAAAAGATTCCAAGAGTGAAAAGGCCTTTAAAAGGTCAGCAATAATATAGTCTTAAGTTACCACCCAAAGTGATTTTTGCAATCACTTGCTTAATCAATTAAAGCAGCCATGTCACTAATTAAGTACCACCCATGTGAAAGATGTGAAACATCTTTTTCTATTTTTGTACCATTGTCAATATGTCCTAAGATTTACAGTATAAAAAATGGCCCTCTCCTAAGGCTCAGGGTCTTTGGTTCTGATGGGACCTCTTCTCAATAAACATATTATTTATTATGGAGTTCTGTATTGGTATGATAAATTTTCACCACACTATATGGAATAAGTGAGGCCTTTGGGGAAGGAGGGGAAATAATAAGGAAAAGAGTCATGTAGTTACAGAAATACTAAAAGAGGGGAAAGTAGTACAAAAGATAATTTTAAAAATACATAGAAGTTCAAAAGAGGACAGAAATGAAACAGTGGTATTCAAACTACCAGATTTAACTTTAATATATACTCTTAAAAATAAGCCATATGTAATATTCATGGTGTTATCTTTAAATCTTTTGGTTCTTTATACTTTTTTTAAATGTGCATTTGTTCAATGCATTAAAATTGTTATAAGTAAAGAAAGGAGGCATTATGACCAGACCATAGAATCAATAGATTTAAAACTAGAAGACACCTTATACATCTACCTGGCTCCTTCCAACTCCAAATTCTATGAATCAGAATAAATTTTTGTTATTCTGAGCTATCCCTTAATGAGAAAGATTACAAGCCTCCAATTATCTACCAAAGTGTGAATTTATCCTCAATTTCCTTGTAGGTTGCAATCATGAAAGAGAAAAATCGATTCAATGTAGTAGCCTATGTAGCCTAGTCATGAACTATTACAAAAGTCAAAGCTAATAATAATATAACAGGTAGAGGAACTTACAGAAAAAAAACAAAGAAAGTGAAAATATGAAAAGGGTAGAAGACCAATAATTGCCATTCATATACCTCAAGGATTTCCCATCCTCTTGAAATTCTTTAAGGAAAATACAAGATTAAAAAGTAAGTCAAAGCAGGTTCTTAGCTAGTGTTGGATAAATCTTGGGGATTGTGAGGGGAAGAAATTAAGTTGTGATTTATAGGAGGATAAGAGTAACATTCTTATTTATAGAGCATTTTTAAAAATCAATCGACAAAAAACAAAAGCAATTCCACAGATGCAGAAATTTGTCTAATTTGTTTTTTATTGCATTATGAAAATAATACATTTTTGGCAAAGTAAGCTGGGCTCCAAGTTCAAATAATAAGAAAATCCTAAAGGAAGTTTATTATTGGTTCACTATATTTAAATATATTCTCATCAATACACTATCATTCTTATTAGACTATTAATGCATTAAACTTAGTCTTAAACCACTTTCCCATATAAAATTGTAATTAACGTCACTGCATTTATCCATTTTATGACTGCCATCCATCTATCTCACAAATAGCTGAGTATCCATTTTGTCATGTACTTATGAAACTGTTCAGGGACCATAATTTGAAAGCCTACCCATAATTTGGTTCCTTTGGTTCTGCAAATTGTAAATTTATCTCCTCTCCAATGTTTCGTAAATATAATTTCAGCAGCTTTCATAAGAATTACTTCACACAAGCACCTTTACATGAAAACTAGTTTATACTATATAATTTGAAAGTTAGTCTCTGACTTTTAAATGCATAAATACATGCCTATCTACATTGGCAAAATAAAGCACTCTTATAAACACAATGCTTTTATAAAGCCAGTGCTTATATGGCCCAGTGTTTTGGGGAGGGTCTTTTCAAAGCACGACTACTACTCCAAATTGCCAACAATAGACTATTAATTTGCCTGCTTTCAAAGGTGCAACAAAAACTATTCATAACTAGATTTAAACAAACCATTGAGGGGAGGGGAAGATTCAATGATTGCTCTGTTCTATTCTAAGTTTTTAGCATTTTCAAAACATATTTTGTCCATTTTTAGGAAAAAAGAATATTAATAAAAAACTAATTTCTAGTTATTCCTCCATACTTAATCAGTATTTATTATTTCATTTCTAGACAAACAGCCCAAGTAGTTGGAAACCTGCTCTAGGCTAGAAAGGATGAGCAAGAAAATTGTATTTTAAACCCACAAATTCTTGATTTAGATCTTTTGAAATTGGCCCACCATGTTAAAAGAAAAATATGGTCAGAATGAACATTTTTAAATTAAAATTGTTATTTTTCTTTCTTAGCTTATCTCCTGAGTGCACCTTTTCAAATTTAAGAAAAAACTTCTCATTCCCTGATAGTCACCAACACCCTTACAACAGCAGCTAAACAAGAAGATCACTCCAGGTTTAACAATGGAAGGATCTGTCTCATTCATCCTAATAAAGAAGCACGATAAGATTCCATAAGTAAACCCAGAGTATTCTTCAATTAACCTTATGTAAACAGCAACAAATTTGATCTATGATCAACATTTGAAGGCTAACAATAAACTAAAAATTAAAAAGCATATCTCTCATACAGAGTTAGGATAGCATTTTATACATTCATCATTATTTTACTTTATTTAATAAAGAGATGCATTTAACCCTTGCAAAAACAGCAATTGCAAGTTTACAAGTTCACAGACCACAAAACCACTTTGCTAAATTGTAAATGTAAAATTGACAAAGTAAATTGGTATCATTATATTTAACAAATAGTCCATGGCACTACAACTAAATAAAATAAAAATATCAAAAGGTCATATAGATGCTTAAAGAATAGGTTTATTGACAATATGTTCACAAAAATCTAAAAGAAATTTCTAAATTTCTAAACTTAAAATGTTTAAAATTTGTTCTCATTGGCAAAATATCCCTTAACAAAAAGTAAAATTTTACTATGAATGAATGTCATATTTATTAACCTTGCTTCATTTCAACATTTTGAACGTTATTTTTTTAATTAAACATCTGCAGTTAGCAATTTTGAAAAAATAAAAAAAAAATTTTACAATGTTTGATTTTCTTTTTTCTCTGGGAGACACTAATCAGTGTGCAGTGTTTTGTTTGTTTTTTTTAACTATCAAACATCCTTAAATATATCCTCTGGCTGATGTGAACCTGACATACAAGACAATCAGTAGTATAGTACTCTACAAATATAGAAACTGAGCCAAATTATTCTGGTGTTTTTATAAAGAAAATTTAAACAGACAAAATCCACAACCTGTGTTTTTCCCCAAATCATTCGTAAAGCATATGATATGGTATCAGAAATTGCGTCAATTTTTTAATCCATTTGTGTACTTCAGGCATCTGAAACTAAAAAAAGTATCCTTTTGTTTTGATAAAAATGTACTCGAATATTTTATAACATTAATATTTATTGCTTTATATGAATACTGTATTGAAAGCCCAAGCATTCAGTTTACACACAGAAATTATACAATTATATACCGCTTCACAAAGGCAGTGAACACATTACAATCTACAAAATCTACTTTACAGAAATTTAAAAATTCTAAATATCAAAAAGGTACAGTTGAAGAAACAGGTATAAATTTGGCAGCCAGTAATTTTGACTGGGAAGTTGCAGCTTGCATGACTTAATGGGAATCTGAAAACATTGAGTTGAGCAGTAGTTGTGCTTTGCGCTGATCTGAAAAATATAACACTGGCTGTCGGACTAGCATGTTCAAAAATATTTAATTCACTTCAAAATGTCATACAAATTATGTTGGTTTCTATGCACCCCTAGAACTTTCAATCATTTAGCTCAGGTACATTACTATGGTAATATATTATTTCCTCCAGTACAATGGTGTATCATACCAAATCCATTTGCATACTTTCAAATAATTTAGAAAGAAATGTGTAATATTCACAATGTTCATAGAAGCAAGCAAAAAGTCAAGTAACCTGCCCAGTTCTTCTGAGATGTTCTCACATCAGCTTCATAAGCATTCACTCTACAAAATATTAAGCTAATGGTTGAAGACTGATCTTAACATAAAGCAAATTTTTCTCATAAATAAATGAAGTCCTTTTAGTCAGGCACCTCAGAAGTATACAAAAGGGTTGTAGTTTGAACAGATTTCTTGGAATGTGTTTAACCTGGTATTTCAACAGTGTTAAAGATTTCCAGGGTTTCATAGGGGCCAGATTTTATTTGAATCATTCAGAAGTGAAAGAAATTGCCTTCTGAAAGAGGTGAAACTCAATTATTTCCAATAGAAAAAGTATTCACTGTATTCATCTCTTATAGAAACAGAAAAATAGAACATTTTCCCCCTTAGAATAGTATATATATATATTTATATGTATTTATGACTTAAGGTTCCATTGTACATAGTCAAACAATAAAATCTGGAAACCAGCATGAAACCCTATAATTCACATGTTAAAATGTTGAAACTATGACCAAAATATGAAAACTGCTAGAGCTGTCAGAAATAGACAAGACAAAAAGCTTTCTTGCATATGTATAAACTAAATGTGGTAATCTCCAAAAAGTTTGTCAAAATTATAATTATTACCTTCCAGTTTAAAAACTTTTATTCTAAATTAAAAAAAAAATCTATACACATACCACTGATTTGAGCAGACCAAAAAGTCAGCGGTAAGCAGGACCTGAAGGAGCCTATATTCACAGTTCTTATGTGTAAAACTCTTTCAGGATTTATTCCATGAAGAATCATATTTTACAACCTGCTTCTCTTGTAAAACTAAAGGTCCACTTTATTACATAAAAGTTTTATACAGTGGAAAATCAGGGCCTTATGTAAAATACTGCATCTAAATAGGTTTCATAGTTAGTCTTGTTCCATGGGTTCTTCTGCAATGTCTGTGGCCTCATCACTGTTTTCCATTGGGGATTCAGATGGAGTTTCACTGGCATAGGTTCCTAATTCTTCAGTTTCACTGCAATCAACACCACTACTTACAGGTCTTGTATTTTCACTATCTTCAGTATGTAAATCTTTGTCTTCCTGAGACAGGACAGACTCCTCCATTTGATTACTCTCCTCAGAAGTCTCTTCATTCACAGTTAAGGCCTCATCAGTCTCTTTTTCTTGATCTTTTCTTTCTGGGGTAATTTCTTTAGAGGTCACAAAAGATTCTTAAAAAAAAAAAAGTAGCAAGAATTAAATTTGTATTTTCAAAAAATTCTATCCTAGCTAGATTTGACATTAATCTCTCCACCTGGCCAAACCACATTTGAAACATTTTATAATCAGAGACACATCTAGCATCAGGGTTAATTATATAATAGTGATGAATCCCCTCATTTGATTTCTATATACCTTCCTCCTCTTCCTCCTCTTCCTCTTCTTCCTCTTCATCCTCCTCCTCATCTGTACAGCGTTGTCTGGCAGAGCTGCTCCCTCTGTCTTTATCCTGAGATGAAGGTGACATTCCTGTTTCTTCTACCACAGCAGAAGGCATGTCACTGGTGGAACTCGAGTTGGTTGCCTCTCTGTCTTCACCTTCTGTGTCAAATTTGAGTCTTTTTACCTCATGCCCCTCTGCGTCCACAGGGTCTTCATCCGAGTGTTTATTTTTTACAGGACTTGCTTGGGTACCTTCTGATTCAGATGCTGATGAATCACTGTAAATTTTGTAAAAGCCTCATTAAGCAATAAAGCAAATTGCTGTATCTACCACATTCTTGTATTTAAGGACCATTTTTATATTGCTCTATGACAAAGCCAATATATCTGGCAATAGAAGAATCTAGGGATCTCAATAACAACAGGTCACACCTTTTTTTACCAGCTTCCTCTGTGACACTCAAATACATTAAAAATCCTCCCATATACTCCTAGGCCATTTACTATGTATGAGAACCTCCACTTCCTATTCCTCCCCTTTCTCATCTTGGTTTTCTTTTCTGATGTGACAAAATACAAACAAAGGAAGCATATTCTTCCTGTATATTTCCTTTATTATAATGAGAAAGCCTTTTCTAGAAGATTTCAAAACTCATTTGGAAAGTTTCTTTTCTTTAGCAAGTATCTTTTTTAAATGACAAGTTTATTTTAAGCTTTATAAATACATATAATTTCTCAAAACTTAGCTATAAAGACAATTGCTCTGCTGTTTCATAAATTGAATATTCACTTGATCTCAACCCCATGTTATATACCCCAAGAAGTTTTACAGCCCAAACTTTACAGCCAGACACACAGTTCCCAGCTACTCTTTCATCCTATTCCTATCTCACACTAAATGTCCTTAACTACATTGGAATGTAGTGGAAGACTAATTTTGGTAAAAATCCAGATATGTAAACTAAATACAAACCTGTGGTTTTTCTCCTCAGTTAGTTGTAAATTTGACTCTTTACCTTCTGTGTTCTCAGGCAAACCATTTGTTGTCATAGGAGCTGATAAAGAAACCTTTGGTCGGTTTACTGGTCTGGGAGTTCCAGGACCATTAATGTTAGACCTATAATAGAGCACCATTATTGTTCTGATGAAAATTAATCATTCCCTAAATATTCACACATATATATTCCCCAAAAAGGCAATATACGTAACATTTTGTCTTTCAAAAGTCTACAAATCAAGAAATAAACCTTTTTGGTTCATTATTTGTACCTTCCCATCAGAAGCCTATATTTGAACAGGCAGGGCCCACTTCCCAAAATGGGGGAATGCTGTGTCTTCTGTTACTAAAACCAACTGACTTACCTCTCAGTATAATTTGGTGAATTTCCAGGAAACATAACACCATTCATCCGATTTAAGCTGTTAGAACTGTTTTTCCTATGAAAAATAAAAACATTCTACTATATAACAGAATGCTAATATTCTTTAATTTTGATAATGAAAAATATGCCTTCTAAAAGTGGTAGAGGATTTTTGTGACAGTCAACATTTTGATTCAATTTACCTAGAAATAAGGTGTCCATGATTGTTCCAAATGTAATGACATGACCTTTATAAAGACAAATGGTCAAATCTAAAGGAAAGCTTTAACTAAGAGAAATAATTTGGGGACTATAGGAATTAAAAGGAAAATTTATATACTTCCTAGGATAAATCCTACCCTGATTTACTAATCTTAAAATTGAATATTATTTTCCTATCTTTCTCAAATTTTCTTTTTTGTTTTCCCTTTCGTATATTGCAAAGTTGCAGATGCAAAATTCTAATCTTAAAATGTCAAATGAGTAAAATGTAGTTACAAGAAAACTGAAATGCCTTAAACTCTCCAATCTTGGGATTTAGTTCTGTAGTATTTAGATTTTGAAGTTAAATTAACAACCTCATTATATTATATCATTATATTACAGGCTTCTTACCCTTAACACTGGATAAAAAATGTATTGTCTTTCTTAGTCGGTTTTTTTTTCATCTTTTTCTGCCAATAAGTACAGTAGATTACATAAGTACTTCACTTTAAAACTATTATGAAACAACTTTGTAAAGCAAATTAAATCTAATCAATTCCTTCAATTATTAAGAATCCATTTTGACCCTAAGACTGGCTATTTCCTACCAAATGTTAAAGTCTAGTAATACTTCAGCCAGAAAGCAGAAAGAGAAGATATAAAGTGCTCATTTTCTAAACTCAAATAACTGTAAATCCCCTATGGATTTGCTCTTAATCCTAAAATTTGTTCTCTAAATATTTAGATTACTGGTTTAGTTTTAAATATTTTCTTAACTATAATTTAATATCTTGAGATTTCTTAGGTATCCTCGCATTTTATTTTATACATTTAAAAACAAGGGATCCATGACACTAAAAAATGATAAGGGAATTCTGGGATGATAGTACCTAGGGTTAAAGCGGGCTATTTCACCTGTAAGTTTCACAAGCAATATTTACTTCATTTACCAAACCATAAAGAAATCAACCATAGAGGCTCCATCCTTGAACACAGGCAAAGAAAACATTATTTTGCCTGCACTGAGCATGTTTGCCAAACAGGAAAGCTCCTAACCTGTGAGGCACTGGCAAACAACCAACATGCAAGTAGTACAAGTGAAATATTGATCCTTCCTCTCAGAATTAGTGGTTCAGAAACCAGGAAATCCTCCCTACACTAAACAAATCCTAAACCCTATATCCTTCAATTCCTAATTTAGAATCTTTGTAGAGCAGATTTTCAAGGGAACAGGATTCATATGTACTTCTATTACAAATAAGAATTTGCTCAGGAAACATGAAAACTAAAAAAGTTAGAAAATATATATACTAAACCAGATTTTGTTATCATATATAAAGATTCCTACTAAGTCTGAGGATTTTAATATATGTTTAATCCACTGGCACTAAAATACAATTCCAGTATCCTTTCTGATAGGGCACCACAAAAACCACATAAAACCCCTCTTCCCCTACAAAGCAAACTAAGCCCATCCAAGTTAATAAGACTGGGGTGAAAAATCAGGGGAAAGCATCAATTCCAAAATGCTAAAAGAAAAAAAGAGCACTTTTTAAACAACTGCAAGAATTTTTATACTTACTCTGAAGATGGATATACACAGCTAACAACCATCACATTCTGCAACAACAAAAATTGGTAATTTAGTGCTGGAATAAAGCCACATTATCTTGTTTAGTCATTCTTATTGTCACAACCATCCTGAAGTAAGGTCTTTTATTCCTATTTTACTAATGAAGAAAATAAGGTAGTATATAAAGATATTAATCAAAACCCCAAAGTCAGGGCCAAAAAAAAAAAATCAAGCTTTTCCCCAACCATAACATTTAATTACTATAATTTGTTTCTTGGAAGCAAAACCCATCAAATTTTCTTACCCTAAATATTGCCAATTTCTACTAAAGCTCTATTTCAATGTTCCATCATGGTGTGAAGGTGACTCTAGGTTTTCAAAGCCTATGCAGTAGAAGACAATCTCTGGCAGCTCCTACATCAACCTAGAAAGGCATTGATGGAAGGAGGATTCTCAGCAGTGAAATCATGGTTCTTATTATGTACTGAAAGCTTTGGAAGTCTAACACTGGTAAGGAAAATGCTGGCAGTGAAGTCCCATAGTGGGAGGCTAGGAACTGATAGTAAATCTCCCTGGGCAGGGCAGGGCAGGGCAGCAAAAAGTGATAGCACTGCTGAGTAGAATTTTCTTCAGTTTGGGACCTGGTGGACCACAGAAAAGGGGATGATGGCATGGGGAGGGAAGGAGTTGGAGGGAAGAGGGATCATAGCAGAAGGAACTTCATGGAGCCCTATAAACCATGAAATTTTCAAATCCCCTATTAAGAGGTTCTAATAGAATTCCATTTTAATCAGAATTTTAAGATTAATCTTAAATTTATTTGACCATTAGTTCCTGAATAAAGTTAATACAAATAAGGACTGATATAACTACTACTAGATATAACTGATAAAAGGTTAATTTTAACAAGCTCCTAAATGATTTAAAAAAATTAGACTAAATCTCTCTCACAGCCTCTTGGTCAACCCTATTTTTATTGATGTAATCCAATTCAATTAGGGGAAAAAAATACCTTTTCTACGCCTCTGAGAAATTTGTCTGTTCCTGTATAGTTCCTCCTTGGATCTGTTAGCAATTCACAAAGTCGCTGAATAGTAAAAGGAATACTGTAATAAAATACAATTTTATAATTAAGAAACTGTTATTCATGAGCAAGAGAACTGTGAGCATTCAATTATGGACTAAGCTTTCAGTGATAGCATTTCCTAGGACAATTTAACACAGGTATAGCTTTTAGTGAGTAGGACAGCTTTTGAAAATGACACTTGTCCTTGAATTATTTCAAAAAGCAAACTACACACCACCTTTCTTAATTAAAAATGCTATTTAAAATTAGCACCAAAAAAAATATTCTAAATTAAAATTTCAAACCATAAGGTTAAATTTAAGGATTACTTGAAATACAGTAATCCTGTACCTACCTCACAGGGTTGTTGTGAGGATTAGAACACTTAGAACAGTGCCTCAAGCATAGCAGGCACTTAATAAAAGCTTATTCCTTTCCCTACCCCTCTTTTAGATCAAGCATTAAGTTTTAAATTAAAAAAAAATTTAATATCAACAGAAATCATAGTCATTTCAATTCTATTAATTGAAGAGTATTTATTCCAATCCTCTACTTTAATAAGCAAGACCTCTTCCGTTAAATTCTAAAAAAAACCTGTGATTTTTCTGTAGGACAGATTATAAAGGTAAAAAGAGCATTACACGTAATTCTACCCTTATAATTTCAAATTGAATTCTTTCTTTCACACATAAAATTATCAACAATATTATATGAATATTCCTAATGTAACCTAAAACTGACAAGAATTTCCAAATACATCCCAAAAATACTTATAACAGAATTCTACATGTAAAGTTGTATTACAGCAAAGAAGGAATTGTCATTGAAGGACTGCTCACCATGGCAAGGTGTTACTTCAGGCTTCACAGGGACTAGCCCCATAAAGAACAAGCTTTGACAAGTGTTACACCAAACTATAAAAACAGGCTTCCCAACTGTACTGGCTACTCTTGAAAGACCAACCCAGCTAAAAATACGGAGAGGTTCATCATCGGAAAGATGACCAATAAAGGATGAGCTTTTTGGGCAACAGCAATTCATGAAGATCACCTATTAAGAAATAAATTATGGCACTGCAACCAATGGGAGAAATATCTACACCATGGGAAAAAAAGTACTGATCCACAAACTTATTGGAAGTATGATTATATACAAAGAAAGTTTTATTTCATAGAAACAAAACAACTCCCAATATGAGTCCATATTCACAATGAATTTTGGCTAAGATTCTAAGATCTGTAACATGACAATATATTTAATTATATCTTGCCCAGGTACATAGATGAAAATTTTAATAGCTACAAAACCTTGTTTTCTGAAAAGTATCTGCTGCAAAACTATATACCAAAACTTGTGTGTCCCACCTTAGAACTTCTATCTGTACTACAATTTAATAGCACATTCTTTTATAATCATTACAATATAACAAAAAGAATTTAAATTTTAAATGACAACCAATAATTTATCAACATCAAGATACAAATATTTATTCATACAAAGAAAAGGCAGTTTTAAATATAACAAAGTATATTAAACAAATTTTTAAAAACATTCACAATATTTAATCTCTGAAGGAAATCATTGAATAGGTACTCAACATTTAAAAATACATGCATCACTATTATACTAAGAGTACCCTAAACCTAAATAAATACATATTATAACATACATTTTAAACAAGTATGTTAACTTAAAGGAAAAGTTATTCATAAAAAAATGAAAGCATTATTTTAATCACTTATGGTATGCAGATAACATAAATAATGCCATGAAATTCTGTTTTCCAGATTGGCATATTTTCTGAAGTTAATAAAACTAAAAATACAGCTGTAGTTCTAATGATTAGACTTGTATTGAACAACATGTTCACCAACTACCCTTTTAATATTGGTACCCCAAATACATTAGCCTAAATAACAGGTGTGATGAAAAAAATCACTTTTTTTGATGGACAAGCCAAACCTTTATTGCTTTCTGTATATTTCACAGAAACTGAAGTAAAATTTTAAAAAATTTAAATGAACTTAGAAAATATTAACAGAATAGACAGATAATACATTACTACATTTTCTCTCAGTGACATTATAAGGAACAAAAAAAATGGATCATTAAATTATAATTACCACAAACATTTTCTAATAAAATGTTAAAAGGGGAAATTTTTACTAATACTTGTTCCTGAAGTCCTCAGATTTTGTTGGTTTATTTTCCTGTATGACTTTCTTTAGGAATATTTTTGCAAACATTCAACAGCACTTTACCTTGTGCCCAGAAGATGGCAGTATATAATTTTTTTCTCTTTCATCTCTTTTTGGAAAATTTTTTGGAAAGATGCCTCTAACAAACTGACTTTGAGAAAAGGATCAAAGCAGAAGACAACTATGAAATTACGTTACACTCATCTAGTTGGCAATCTTTTATCCAGAAGTTTATTTCTGTAAGTTAATGCACTAGCGAAAATCTTAATATGATCAATTCAAATATACATTTGGTTTAATTATGGAAAAGGCTTGTATACTCCATTAATCTCCATTTAAGATACTTGGCAAAATGCCCTACGCTAACAAAAGCATTAGTTACTTCTCTACAGAGTTAAGAACAGACGTTCACAATGAAATTGTTATAACAATATTTAGGAGGATAAACATTTATTTTTTTTTTATCAAGTAACTATTTGCTTGCAGAGGAAGAGCCTAGGCAATAGGGAGGTACAATGTATTTTGGATAAGAGATTAAGAACCTCCTATGCCCTCAACAACATTAAAATACAAATATGCATCAATTTTATGCAATAATTTATTTTAAGTGGAGGGTGGTTACAGTTACAAAGAAAACTATATAAGAGAAATAAAATTCAGGTTAAATAGCATTTCCTCAAAGTTCAATTTTTGGAAAATGGATACTCAAATCACTTCAGAGAAAAATAAGTACAAAAAGGGATGACTAGCCAAAGGATTACCTAGAAATCATAGGGAAAAGACCCATACTGGGTTTATCCTATCCTTTAAGCAGGAAAGAGGACACAAGCTCATCAACCATTTTAATCAAATAGAAGAAATACTTGAAATTCAAAATACCTATTTTGCAATCAAAGGAAGTTCTTGCTCAAACAACCTTCCACTCTCCCAGGTCTCCCAAAAAACTTTAAAATGTTATTTGGAGATCTAATATGCCCCCAATGAATTCAGTTATTTAGATTTCTAGGAATATTTGTTTCATATATGAAAAAGCACTCCTTAGAACATGAGAAATTTTAAAATAAGTATCAAAGTAGGATTTCTATAAAAACTCAAGTTGGTGCATTCAAAAATTACAGCCAAATTAAAATTAAACTATACATACTATAGTAAATTACTGGATAATAAACCCTACACCAAGCTAAACTCTTATTTGATATAAGATCTCCAATACAGAATATAGGAAAATATATAAGAATAAAGTTAATAAGATACTGGGAATCTAAATTAAGAAAATATAGAATTAGTACAGGGTAAAAAAAAGTGAGAAAATATCACTGACTTTATATGAAGTGAGTCTCCAGCTGATACCTAACAAGATTTCACAATGAGAAAAAAAAAATTCCAATGCATCTATTAATGTTCTTATGCTTTAAAGTTATACTAGAAATAGTTTATTTGAAAGATGTGTCATAGTTAATTTTCAAATACTAGGCATTCTTAATATGTACAAGATGCATTCAGGTTGAAGACTCAAGTGGAAATCTTTTTGATCTAGTTAAAAGTTTTGAACTGATGTGCCACTGGGAAAAAATCTATGACAATGTGTAAACAACTGTCTTATAGATACATTTAGACACAGAAATCTCTTTAGAAGGTCAATATTTAACTTTTGTACTCAACCAAATTTAAAATATTAAGGACACCAAGTATTCTCATGTCAGCTATTTAGTTCTCATTATCTTTACAAAAGGTAAAAAAGAAAAGGTGTTTTTGAGGAACCCTGAATAGGAAGGTGTCAAATACCTGAATTCAGGACCTCCATCTGACACACAGTAAATGACTGAGAAAATCACTTGACTGTTCACTGCCCCCAAGCATTCATTAGCCTCAAAGTTACAGAAGACTTGCTAATGCACTGGAAGTTCTCTAAATAATAAAAACACATTGCAAGGCAAAAACCCCTAAAACAGAATAAAGTCAGTTATGTACAGAAATTTGTCCCTTTTTTCTATGAGGGGCTCGATATAGCCCTTCTTCAGGGCCATTAGCTATGATTAAAGATAAACAAAGCAAAGCAACCCTGATCCAAGTGGAAGTTCATTCTACTACTTTTAGTCATTAACGCAAAGTTCTTAAAACTAGTTATCTCCCCATGCTTTTTTACAAGTTCCAGGTTTTGAGGTGCTACTAAAGTCAGAGGCCATTTAAACATGCCCCCTCATCCCTTTCTAAGTTCTTTCAAAAGTTGATTTGTTTCTGGTTGACCCTGAAGAAATTCTTTTGTGACTATCACTACAAATGCAAGTTTCTATTGTGCCCCCAAAATATTTAAATTAAAATTAGCCCTATAATTGACTTGGAAAGGCATAACACAATGGGACGTCTTGGAAAGCTCCTCTAATAATATCAATGAATCCCAAAACCACTGACTATGATATTTCAAAAAGCAAAAATAAAAACCTCTATGACATCTGTCAAAGCTTTTTAAGTCAAGGCACTCTTAGAGCCTCTATGAAGCCTAATTTCTTCTTAATTTGCTCTATAAAGAATAACTAAATTAGCTTACTGCTCGTTCCTCTTGTCTTTCCATTTCAAGAATCCTAGAAGTAGAGCAAAACAACCTGTCACAATAAACCACACTAACCAATTAATTAACTTTTCCTAGAGGACTTTATAAAAATCAAATAAAGCCAATTCTCATTTATCTATGCTGAAGGAAAAAAGCATCATATAAATAAATGGAATGTAAAGCAAACATTTCAGTACTACTTACAACTACACTGTAAAAGCAATTAAAGAGAAAAATAAACTGATTTCAGTTTCTAGTCTTCTATCTTCACCTACTGTCCACAAGCAAGTTATAATTGTCAAATAATTAAGCAGCTTAAGAGAAAACAAACATATGGCCAGTAAAAAGCAGTAAGGGTTTGGGAGGGAAAGAAAAGGTTGCCTGAATAGGCTAGAGTTAACTTTAGAAATGGGGATAAAGATAGATTATTTTCCACTTAGTCAAATTTTCTTATTTTATAAGAAATTTTTACTTCTAATCTCATTTAAAAAAAAACTAGATGGACATTTTCTTTAATAGAAAAGAAGCAAATGGATTTGTGCATGCTCCAAAATAATTATAATCCCTATTCATTATGGCCATTACAAACTTTATATATTTCTTTCATATTTTATTCAATAAATATTTACCGAGTACCTATAACATACAAAATATTTAGCAAGGTGCTACAAATTTACATGTTTTATGACCAAAAACAAATGCCAGATCAACCAGTTACTTAGATACAATCAGGGTTCCTGAATCCCAGTATATATGAAAAGTTTGGGAAGAAATGTAAAAACGTAAGAAAAAAGATTAATAATACAGCAGTTATTTTGAAAACAAATTAAGAATAACTGACTTAAGAGTTGGAAAGGACCTTGGACATTATCTAGCCCAACCCCAACATTTAATGGATGAAAAGTCTGAAGCCCAGAGAGAATAAATAAGTGACCCAAGGTCACCTGGGTGCAAAGCCGAAATTCAAATTCAAGGTCTCTCACTCCAAATCCAGCATTCTTTCCACCAAACCAAGCATTCTACTTCTTGAGATATGTAATAGATTTACAGTTTTAAAACAGTAACTACAGAAGAACAAGAAAACAAGTGGTTCTTAAGGGATGAACAGATTACATAAATATTATTGTTCCCCATAAAGATATAGATGCTACATTATGATTGACATGCAAACAACTTAATTCTAATAGCCAAAAAGAAGCTTTCTCAATAAGAAAATCAGAGTTAAAGACTGATTTTCATACTTTCAATATAAGAAATATTTTTTAACCATCATCAACATGGTTTGAGAGTTGTAGCCATTCAGAAATCACCTCTCTTTGTATTAACTAACCCAACGAAGATGAAGAATTAATAGCATATCATAAATAAAGTACAAGTCTAGGGACAACTAGCAGATGATTTTTAAAAACATCTTTTTTATATATCAAGAGCTCTTAACCTAGAATCCATATTCAGATTCATAGGTTCTATGAAAATGGATTATTGGTAATCTATGTATTTTATTTTATGCATTTAAAGATATTCAGAGAAGGGACTTTTATAGACTTCATCAGAAAGTACACTTGCTATTTTTTCCTTCTGTACTTGATGGTCTTAGAAGAGGACAGGAAAAAAAGAAACAGAGGAAAGAGGGGGTGTGTGGAAAGGAAAGGGAGAAGTGTTTACTGTGGGCAGAGCCTCTGAAAAATATATCATCAAATTTTTAAAAACTATTATCATTGTTGCCTTAGTTTCTTTTAATTTATAGTTCTAGAGCTTCTGCCTGAAGTGAGGTAACACAATGAAAAGTCTCAAGCGAAAGAATTCATTTTCAGAACTGACAAATCTTTTACCCTAATCATTTTATTTGCTTTAGAACTTTACTTCCTTCACAAAGAGCACCATTAGTTCTTGTAGTATAGATAACAATGTCATTTCCTCATCAAAATTCTAAAACAAAAGAAAAGCAGAACTTTTTAGGCAAAAAAACTTTTTGTTCTGCAATACAAACTCACTCATGTTAAAACAAATTTTAAGTCAACATTCTCAATTCCAAAGGGAAAATAATTTTTAAAAAATATAGATATCAATGCTAAAAAAATTAATGGACAAACCAGAGAACTGGATATTTGTGCTTAAAGCGGTTTATAATAGATCAAAATGCTTCTTACCTAAAACCTCTAAATACTAAGAAAAATAAGCATAGAATGGATCATTTTGAAGAGTACTACAAAAACAAGACTCACAAAAAATAAATGAGGTGACTCAACCAAAGGAATAAATTTGATTAAAATAATGTATTAGACAAAAACTTGAAATCTTCACGTTCTCAAAAAAATCTTACCATATCAAAGATTTTGATTCTACCTAGCCAAACAAAAACAGGGGGAAAATGCTATATGGTTCATAACTCTAGTCAAAGAAAAAAATACCATATAAAGTTTGAAATATTTTAGAACCTATTTGTCATTATTTTAAATTTAATTATAAAAGACAATTTGAGAAATGCAAATGATAAGCTTTTCTTCCATTATATCCCAGAATTTAAATCCATCAATTATTTCACAGATTAATCTTGTATAGGTCAATCCAGCGTGTGTGACTTACAGACCTGACCACCTTGAAATGTTCAAAAAACTGATTAATATATAATCATATAACTTCATAGTATAACAAAAAACTGCAAAATGAATTTTAAAGCATTTCATTTTATCTCTTTAAAAACAATGTGATATAGTTTGATGAACTTAAAAGTTAAACTACTATGAAACACAAATGTTCACCTTTTTATATAGGCAGCTATTATAGAAGTTCATCTTCTAATTGGTAGTTTTAATTGGTTTCTACCTTTGAAGGTGACATTAAAACACTTTATAAAGTAGTTTTCTAGTGTAACAATTCCAGTTTAAATTTCAACTAGGTACCCTTACTTCTAAAAGGGTTTGTGCAAAATAAAGCTTTCTTAATAATGAATTCACATTATAATTTTAATTCTTTCTAGCAGACTTTGTAGAGGGTCAGAGCTTTGTATCTCTTCCCATATCACCCACCTCTGCCACCACCCAAAAGTAATCTGGAGATGATTTTGAACCAAAAAACAAAAACATGATTAACAGTAAGACACAAAACAAACAAACAAAAAAAATGTTTTAACAAATAACAGAGAGTTCTGTGAAAATCAGTGTTGTAGTCAGTCTCAACATTTTGTTTATTACCTAAAAACATTTATGCTTCATTAATTGTTCTCACAGATTAAATCCCTTTCAAAAACTACCCAAGACTTTAAATAAAATAGTTCTACAATTCATTATAAATGTATTTTAAGAACATAAAGAAACTATTTGTTAGTGGTGAACCAAAATCTGTACAATTCAATCCCTAAGTAGTTTTACTATTTTACAAAGTCTTTAAATTCCTAATTATTGTAGGAAAGTATTTAAAATTTAAATACCAAATAAGAGAGAGACATCCATGTTTTAAAAAACAGCTTTATTTTAACAAAATACGTTTTCAGTAAAACTTCTCACAAAGCAGCAAATAGTATATGTAATGTGCTTTTAGAAATCTGATTTAAATCTCTCTGGTCAATTTTTAAACAATAAAATTTATAATATTAAGTCTGCTGTAAGAAACTTTTGCAATTTACAAATATGTGACTTATTGGTAAGCTATAAATTCTATACAAACTATAAAAACATTAAAGAGTTACAGTCCCATTTTAAAAAATCTTTTAAATTAAACATAAATACTCGTTTCTATTTATGCTGTTGTTTTCATGAATACATTTTGTAAAATCTAACTTCATAAAAAAGGTCATGAGGTATTTCAAGTAGAAAAATGAGCTAAATGAAAATACTTTAAAATTAAACCATACATTAGTCAAAAATTATTTCATAAAGTAAGACCCAAAAGATGTCATTAACATTTGTTTTTAAATAAAATCCACACATTTTGATTTTCATTTCAGGTCAACTCAAGGGAAGTTATTCTAGGAAGCAAAATCTAGTATCTAAATGGGTGGTTTATTCTTAAAAAGATAACTAGACATAGCAAAACATAATGAAACAGTAACATTTTATTATGAATTCAATGTTTAAGAGAGTATTTTAAAAATGCATACCCATTGAATCCAGTGACAATTTTCAGAATTCTTTCCTTCATTTCATCAAAGGGAATATATTCAACATTAGGGTTAGGAGGACCTCTTGGTTCAGGAGCCGACGTTCTGAAATCATCCATTACTTTCTCCAATTTGAAAATAAAATAGCCTTTAAATTGGGACCACTGAATCCTGCAAGTTAAAAAAAAAAGAGTCCAATTAAAATATTATCTTTATAATTATTTACAGCGGATAAATATAAAAATTGTATGTTGCCATTGATTCAACACAAATGATGACAAAATAACAAGGAGGCAATGATAAAGATGTCCTCAAAGACATGTAAAATGTAGCATTCCAGTCAAATCAATTTGATTAGGTTGGACTGCAGCCTGATATTCTGAAACTCAAATACCTGATCTCAGTGGTTCAAATTGCTTTAAGTCAGATTCATAATGACCCAAATAATTTTCAATCAATTTAACCTCACCGATTTGTTCAGCAGTACTGAGCAGCAACAAAAATCAACTAATTTAAAATTTAATGTGTTATGAAGAATCAAGGTAAATTATATGACCCATAAATTAACCTATAGGAGCTAGTTCATCACTAAAACAAGCATATTTTGTTTAATCCAACAAATATTTCTGAAAATGAATATAGAAAACAAAATTCTGGTAAACTGTACGAACTATGGTGTCAATTACTTGCTATGTTTGCCACCCATGGTCTTACCTCAATCTTCTTTATAAGAAAAAAAATAAATTATGTAATATGAAACCTGGAAATGCATCAAATGCCAACCTACGCTCAAGTCACCTAATCTCCATTCAACAACCTGGCCTTGTCTTATTCCTCTTAATTTCTTCCCCACCCTTAGCCCCACCATCCCTTCCCCAACAATCCCTGGCCTTGGGAAAAGAAGACTGACAGTCTTCTAACTCCATGAAAGGAGACATCAGAGAACTCTCATGTGGTCCCTTCCTTGAACCAATGATAAATTGCTTAATAAAATAAGATGTGCATATAAGAGATGCTTAAAAATTTTTTACTAACCATGTGGAGGAGATGAATGGAAGGAAGAAAGCTTGAGATTAAATCTATATTGAGAATGCTTTGATATCAACAAAATCTTTCAGTCACTTTCCAATCCATTATTCTACCCTTTTCCCATAGGTATGACCATTGGACATGGTTTCAAAATCTCATTCTGCCTTTCTATGAACTTGAGCAAAAATCACTTGACTTCCCTGTGCCTCAGTTTTATCACCTGTAAAAAGAGAGGGATTGGACGGGATAGCCTTTAAAGACTTTTCCAACTCTAAATGTATGCCCTAAAAGCCCTTTCAATTTGAAATACTTGTGATGCTACTTAAGAGGCAATGCTAAAAGAAAAAATTCTGAAACCTACATTTCAATTAATTCTGATACTCTCATAGTATATAAATACCAGTAAGTCATTTTATAGTAAATGAGGATGAAAATCACCAGCTGCTCCAAAATCATTTCCTTCTTTCCTTATCCTATTTCGAAGCTAGGGGAAGAGGAGGTAGGATGGTAATACGGGGAGGAAGTGGAAAGCATGCTGGATTTAGAGTCCTTCTACTTTACTGTATGTGAGTTCTTTGGTACATCACCTGAACAAACCTCTCTGGGCCATAATTATACCATGTTTTAAAAAGGGGGTTAGACTAGATTATCTCTAAAATCCCCTCACAACTCTTAAAGTCAGTGACACTATGAATTTCTGCAAGCAAGTATTCAATATTATGTTACAATTTCTTTAGTTGGATACAGATTCTCAATTTTAAGCAAACTTAAATTTACCAGGCTCTAAAAAGACTTTTAAAATAGAAATCTTGTCATAAATCCCTTGTAAATGGCAGAAATCTTTTACAATATGGATAGCTTGATCTCTTCTATAAATTGGGATTTTTATGTACAGTTTTTTCATAATGGAAGTATTAATCTTCACATTAAGTATGGTGCCCTTTTTCTAAAAAGCACACAAATGGAATGTTTAAAGAATTCTAAATATCTAACTCAGATCTTTTATATGAAGATCTTCCTTAAAGAAACTTGGCATTCTTGCCATTTTTAAGTAATCCACTATAAATAGGGCATTAAACTAAAGCTTTTATGAAATAAATTCAATAAAAGAACATGACTTTATACTACTACTACAAAGGTACCATAATAGTACCATCCCCTCTGTTCTTCTCCACTCTCATCCCCAACAACAAAATATAAATTAACTGGAAAAGATCTGTGTATGGAGTTCCAGCTCCTATCATGTGGAATTCCTATATCTCCATTTCCTCATCCTACCTGGGTGTTCCCCACACATTCCATTGGAGTTTTTGGTGATCCCAGAGCTAGAATGTTATCTCTCCTCACTTCTGCCTCTTAGAGCTGCTAGCACTTCTCCCTTCCGGATTCCTCCAGGTTAGATGCCTCTCTTAGGAAATTTAACAAATCATTCTGCATTTATTTTATGTTTATTTGTGAATATGTTGTATCTCCATAGTAAAAGGTAAGCTCTTTAAGGGAAGGATCTTCCTCGTGTTTCTTTTTGTATCCTCAACACTTAGCAGAGCCAGAAAAAAAGCTCTTAAAAAAATACTTATTGATTTATCTACCATGAGAGGACATTTGTACCACAACCTACCCAAAGAGCTGTTGTCAGAATGACAAATGAAATATTGCCTGCAAACTTACTTAATAATCATAAATCACTATATAAATGTCAGCAATGATAATTCTGATCCAGGATCTCCTTTACACCACTAATCTGAGGATCTATAGATAAATAATGGGTGGTAGTTTTCCCCCCTCAGGAGCTTCCCTTTTTAGTGTGTTTGGTTCCTTAACCCTAGTAGCACACTGCATCTAAGTATACTCTGGCTTTAGACAAACAGAAGGCAGAATGCTCTGGTGGCAATCTGCCTAACCACCTTTCCTCTTATTAAGGAAAATTTTCTGCTAAAGCTTCATTTTCCTTGGAAAGTCAGCTAAGTCAGTTACTCATCTTTACCTATCCCAAAGAAAAGATAGGATTTGTTGTCTTGTGATGTCCAGGACAATAGAGAATTACTCTATCTACTTTCCCTGAGGGAAAAAAGATACTATTTATTTTCTAAAAGGTTGTGTAACCTGGACTTAATGGCAACTGAATGACCTTTGTACTAACATTTACCCCCCCCCCCACTCCATACTCCTGACATTTTGATATACTTTTATTGCTTAACAAGGCTCTATGTCTGTGTGCAGCAATTATCTTTCCACTTTGCAGATACTTGTCAATGTTCCCTCTATTTCCTCACTTACTTGAGCTTCACACCTGGATCAAGGAAGCAAAGAAAGTCACTGGGCTTTTCAGTGGAGTACCATCTCCTTAAATCCCTAAACCTACTACTACTCTCTACTCTTGAACATGGATAGTAAAAAGCAGGAAGAATAAACCAAAATCAAGTAAAGGTGAAGTAGTAATGTTCACATCCATAATATTTAAAATCAGGAGAAATAGAGGCAAACATGGGTGACCTGGTTATTTGTACAGGATAAGAAATATTACTGTCTAAATTTAAACAAGGTTTTCTATAAGCAGAGAAAAGGAAAAGTGTCCAGAATAGCAAATGTCAGGAAGAATTAAATTCAATAACTATTAATCACCTAGTATATGTAAGAAAGCATGATTGAGTGTTGGGGATACAAAAATCTTCAAGATACTTATATTCTATAAGGGTGATGGAGACAACATGTGCATGGATAAGAAAGATACGCTAATTTAAGGGAGAATAACAGATTTACAGGTTTCAGGGAAGTGAAGACCCTGGAATTAAAATGTTAAGGAGGATTTAAAACTCTAAAAGGCTGAGGGAGGGTCCATCCGAGTCTTCCTGAGTGGAACTGGGAAATGGAGTGCTAAATACATGTCCGCAGCAATGTAATGTGTGTGATAGGAAATACTAAGTCTAGAAAGGCTGGGGGAGAAGATTCAACACAGGGGTTTGAAATATGCTGAAATGCTTGTGCAATTTCAATAAATCCACAAGTGTTATAGAAGATGAAGGTAAATATTAAATTAGGCTGCACTGAGAAGCTAATCTTCAGAAATTAGGAAATATTTAGTCCTACTCTACTGTGCCCTGGTCAGATAACCTCTAGAATCCTGTGTTTTGTTCTAGACACTACAATTTACAAAGGAAAATGAAAAACCACAGAATGTCCAAGGTGGTCAACATCTAAGGTGGTCAAAAGACCTTAAGTCAGTTTCAACTGAAGACTGGTTTAAAAGCTGGGAAGAAATCTTAGAAGAATCTAAGTCAATATCTTCAAGAATCTGAAAAGCTATTTATATAGAAAGGGAATTGATTATGCTTAATTCTATTAGTTTTCCCCAAACAAAACCAGGATAGTAATGGGTAGAAATTGCAAAGAAGCCAATTTTAGGCATGAAGTAAGGAAAAACTTCCTCAGAATTGGAGGGGTCCAAAAGCAGAATGTGATGCAATGGAAGGTACTAGGGTTCTCTCTCACTGGAAGTCTTGAAGCAGAAGCTAATTAACCACTTAAAGGGCAGGGATTCTTTCTGGGTATGGATTGGATTAATAGCTGCTAGTACCCCCTTTCCAAAACCCAAAAAGGTCAATGATTGTGAATCTTTCTTTTATCTCAAAGATAATAATAATCCACTAGATTTTAAGATTTTTGAGGTCAAAGAAGGTGGAGAAAAGCATTATTTGCTTCTTTTTCATAACCCCCGTGCTGAGCAGTCTTTAACATATAAAAAGTCCTTAAATAATATTTAATCATTAAATTGATTGATAATAGGGATCTACTGGAGGTTTTGATATGATCTACCAGGCCATGGGTTGGTTATTTTGGCAACTGTTGAGAATGGACTAGATAAAATTGGAAGAAACTGATAAAAATATTAAAACATAAATTTTTAAAAAGCTATTTTCTGCCATGCAAAACATAGGGCAGAGTAAATGTTAACACAACAATATTTGTAAAAAGAATCATGTGAGGGAGCAGCTAGAGGGCTCCATAGATTGAGTCAGGTCTAGAGACAGGAAGTCCTGAGTTCAAATGACCTAAGACAATTCCTATAGCTGTGGGACACCTGGGCAAGTCACTTAACTCCCATTGCCTAGCCCTCACCACTTTTCTGTATTGAAACCAATATACAATATTGATTCTAAGATAGAAAGCAGGGGTTTTGTTTTATTTTTTAAAACCTCTTGTGTTAATTTTAACTAGAAACTATTCAAATTCAACTCTTTAAAAGATAAATAATTTATTGTGCTTTTTGTAGCTAAGGGTGCAAGCCAAGTACAGGGCACAGTTTATAATTTATGTTCTTAGAGAATCACCTGACCCTTGCCCTTCTGTTCTAAAACAGAAAGGTTTAAAAAAAAAAAGATTATGATTTATAAGTAACGTATTTTCATACTCAGAAACTCTAATCCAAAAGTAATGCTCTGCTGCTACTCTTTGCTTTGGCCAAAACTAGTAACATTTTGAAAAGTTGCTTTATGAAAGGGGAAAAAATGTAATTAAATATTTTCAAAATTAGAATACTTCTGCCTTCCACCCTTGCCTCAACAATTGGGATTCATTAAAGTAATATCAATAGCTAGAATTAATATGGAAGACTTTACCCTATCTACTTCTAATTCTACTCTGTGGCTGGTTTGAATAAATATGGTAACGAATGGAAGAATTTTGCAAAACATTAAAGCATTATATAAATTTGCTAGCTATTGTTGCTATTATTTAGACCCTCTGCTTATTTATCTAAAAACATCTACTTCAAGAATCCTCAGATTTCCCATGATACTTTCATCCCTCTTGATTTTTTTTTCTCACAACCTGGTTAAAAGGTACTACTTGCTTGGGAGAGATTTCATTCCCACTGTCTGGGACAAGAAACAGAGACAAAAGTTCTTTTCCAGTATGATGATGAGGGAATAGAGGTAAGAAGGGAATGAAAGAGACTTATAAGGAGAGCATATGATTTTGTGTAGTGAAGACCTGGCATTTTACTTTGGTGTTAAGAACAAAATCATAACTTCTCAGGGTTTCAGTTCCTTCATTTGTAAATCAAAGAGATTGGGACTAGAGTTCTTTTCAGTTTTAAATCTTAATATAATTACTGGCATCCAATCTTGGAAGTATTTGCCCTTAGAAAAAATCTTATAGGGGACATCTAGGTACTTCCGTGGATTGAGAGCCAAGGCTAGAGACAAAAGGTCCTTGGTTCAAATCTCACTTCCTGGCTATGTGACCCTGGGCAAGGCATGATCCCCATTGCCTAGCCCTTATCACTCTTCTGCCTTAGAACCTATACATGGTGTTAATTTTAAGGTGAAAGGTAGGGTTTAAAAAAACATCTTATGAATTAATGGAGTTTAAAATCTATAATATTGTGTTTCAATATATTATGATCATTTATTTTTTAATTGAGAGTAGGGTAAACTGTTTACAGTAGTGAATGATTAAAAACAAAAGCTTTTAGACCTACCTAGAGAATCTCAACTCATACAATTTCTCTGTGATCATATCGTTTTAGTTCCCAAACAACTTTTGAGGAAGGAAGAGGCTATTTTTCTACCCTAGGAAGAGACACATTAAAATAAACTTAGAATTTAATGGTTTGGGAATTTGTTTTTATTATATAATTGTATGACATGGTCAATATTTTGAAGATAGAATTCTAGAACTGAAAGGGCCTTGAAGATTACATAGCCCAATTCACTTAATTTTACAGATGAGGAAATTGAAGTCAAAAAAGGTTAAGTGATTTGCTGTCCCTAAGTAGATAAAAACAGAAGCAGAACTAGAATTTTAAGTCTCTTGCCTTTCATGAACTTACTATGCAGTATCTACAAGATAGTAAAATAAAAATTTAAGAACTCCTTGATATCTGCCTAATGCCATCCCACATAAAGGCTTTCAATACAGTACAGATGCCAACAAGGAGTTTAATTTATTAAGGTAAAGTGAGAAATACAAAAATGAAACAATGAGGAATAAGATATTTTAATACAGTGCAACAGTTAAGTCAAAAAGTAGGCTATTGAATACAGCAATGGAATATTTCATGAACAACATAGGACTTTGTGCTCTGTCTTTAAAATATAGGTAGCATATGGAAAGTGAAATGAAAGCCAAGGCAAGAGCAAAAACATGCATGCAAAAGGTCAATAAATATGGAAACTGACCAATAATTAGTGCATAAAGGTTAAACTAGCATATGGAAGGAATTAGATACAGATACAGACAAAAAGTAGAGACAGAATGATACGCATCACAACCCTTTCATACCTTTTCCTCTTGCGTTATTCTTGCCCATATTTTTCCATAAATTCTCCACAATATTCCAATGTGCTGGAGACCTTCCTCTGGTTCTTTAATAACTTAAGGATACTGAAGTAACAATCAGACTGTTCATCTCAATACATAACTGGCCCACTCCTCATTTTTGTCAAATATACTTCAAACTATATTTCTAACACTTCTTTTGTGCACAACACAGGTAACATGCTGCAGCCTTATGTCCAACATGCATCTTTCCATTCTCTTTTGGTCTCTTCTAATTTTGATTCTTCCAAGACTGCAATGTTCCATAATTTGTAGCTATATAAAAGCTAACGGAAAACGAATATTTAAGAAACAGGCTGCAAGCAGGTAGAGAGGAATTAAAATGTTAAGCAATACAATTTGAACCTTATCTGCAAACAGTATGAATGGAAGGAAGAGGGACTTAGAACAACTACTAAGAAACTACTTCTGCAGAAATACAAAGGAAGGAATACAAATCTTAGAATAGTGAAGAAAGAATTTCTGGACTGGACAATGACTACCTACAAGGGATGAAGGTGAATCTTTTAACAAGTGACAAAGTAGTCTTTAGAGAGGGATGATAGAGAGAACTGATGAATTTTATTTCGAATATGCTAAGTTTATGAGAATGAATTTCAAGCGGAGAAGTTCTGTAGACATTTAGAATATAGGCTGGAATCAGAAGTTAGAGATGAAGGTGTAGATTTGGAAGTTATCTACAAAGGATGTCACAAAAAGCTATAATAAAGCATTAGTTCTCTGATGGAATAAATATAGAAGGTATGAGATAGTCTAAAGCATACACTACATTTGAATTATGCCCTACAAGTTTGTTTTGTTCTGTTGTCAAATGAATCCATGAAGCATTTTTTGTCATGTCTTTTTCATAAAAACAAAGTGCTGAAAAATTCTGGTGGTGTAATTAAATTCCAATAAGTAGTAAAATTTAACGTTCAAATATGGATTATTTTGTTGGTCAAATTCTCAAGAATTTGTCCTTTACTCATTTCTTTTTCATACACCATTTTCTTCTTCACATGGAAGATCATCCTTAAATATCTGTGAAAAGTGATATAAACAGTATGGGGACGCTTTAAAAAAATTCCTAATTAAAATTGGTCAACTTCCAGCAGAGAGCAACACTATTATTGCATGCTTGTCCAGGGCAAGAAGATTGTAAAAATAAAATTGCCTACAGCATGAGCCATGAGTTGTGGAAATAAAGGTTCTTGTCTTTAAAAAGTGCATGGATTGGCAAGCATATCCCCCTCTGCTGTAACTTAGGTCTATAAACTCAAAAAGATCCCTAAAAATTAAGAACTTCTCCAAATGCCAAACTCACTACTATTTCTAGATACTGTGGTAAACAGCACTGGCAACAATATGAAGACACACCATGATGAATTGACTTACTGTCTTTAAATAAGTCCGGAAGATACAGCTTCAACTCCTAGTGTGGAAAAGTTTCTAAAATTAAACAGAACCAATGAAGAAGCTTATAAATTTGACAAGCTACTCAAATTTTTAATGGTTCGGGTCTTAGCAATTATTCAGATCTTTTAAAATAATTTTTAAATTTAAATGAAAGTTCATAAATATTCAGATTAATATTTAATCTGTGAAATTTTTGCCAATAATATTCACTATTATATAACATGATCAATAAAGTCATACAGTGGTAAAAATGTATCCAAATAATGTGACAAGTACATCAGAATTCCATACATCCAAGACAGGAGCACGAAAAATTACATTAGAATTTCGTCCTTTCAAAATAACCAACTTTATACAATCTTTAAATCTGAGTTCATATGAACTCACATAAGTAATTTTACCAACAGCAAATAAAGTTGGGACATTGAAAATGAAATAGGTATGTACTTTAATTTCCAATTTTACAGAAGAGGTAATTAAATCAGCAGATGCTATGGAACATAAGACTATAAGATGAAGTAGGTTGTCCATAGAATGGGAAAGAATTGATAGAAAATGAAGAATGATGGCAAACGAGTAAAATCCTTGATGACCAAGATTTAAAAAAAAAATATTGTTCATATTTGGAGATGCCTAAATAAAGTAAACATAGGCATATCCTTTTTTAAACCCAAATATGATATTTGAAACTCTTGACTTATAAAGTAGGTAAAGCAAAATTAAATTATTCAATTTGGAAAAGGGTTTTGTTTTACAAAAGCAATCACCATACAATTATTTTGGACCATAAGCTTTCCACAAAAGCATTTTTTTTTTTGCTTACATCTGCAAGTTTCATTTTAAATCTAAATTTACAATTTAGTAGCATTAAAATGACATGATACACATTTAATGCTAATGAAATGTTATAAACACCAAAATAAGTCATCTGCTACTTTCCCCTACTAATGAACAATCTGGGGCACATCAATTCCAAATTTATATATCCCTTGCTCCCTAGGTGTACTCTGAACATAGTAGGTGCTGAGTAAATTTAACTGAATGCATCAGAATACAAAAAATATACATATGGATACAAAACTGTTAAAAGCTTTATGTCTTAGGATGACTTTAAAAGTCTGTTTTAACTTTCATATCTTTCCTATTACACAAAACCTATCTCAGATTAAGTGAGTTTTCCTGCTAAAACCTTTCCTTAATCAAGGGCAATGATTGCATGTTTGGGGTTCAAAGAACTTCCCACTTGGAAAGGAAGCTGTATGAAAAATATTAAAAGAAAGAAGATCACGTGTCAGGACAGACAATTAAACAAAGATGAAAGTAGAGATATGTCACCAAAAAAGATTATGTGCTATACAATTTTAAAGTAAGAATGATTAGAAATAAATTTCTAATGATCAGATCATTTAAGTCATGAACACAAGTAACCACATTTCTCCACATTAGATTTATACAGCACATGTTTCTTCAAGTGCTAGCATCCTCTTATAACATATATGTCATACATCAAGTACTCATTTTTCAGACCCCTTATCTAGAAATGCAGCAGTTAGGTGGGTAAAGTGCTCAGCCTAGAGTCAGGAGACTTCGTTTTCCAGAATTCAAATCTGGCCTCAAATAAGTAGATTTGTGACACTGAAAAGTCATTTAACTATTTCAGTTTCCTCATCTATAAAATAAGCTAGAGAAAATGACAAGCTACTCCAGTATCTTTGTCAAGAAAAAAACAAAATGGAGTCACAAAGAGTTCGACAAAATGAAATAAATCTGTGGAGTTACCTGGGTAGCTTAGTGATTGAGAGTCAGGCCTAGAGACAGGAGGTCCTGGGTTCAATCTGACCTCAGACACTGCCTAGCTGTGTGACCCTGGGCAAGTCACCAAATTCCCACTGCCTAGCCCTTACCACTCCTTCTGCCTTGGAATCAATAAGATACAAGTTTATGAGAAAAAGAAGGGGGAAAAAAGAAATCTGTCCTATTGGCAAATGGTTAAATACATTTTTATATCAATCATTTTAATTCTTTAGCATCCTCCTCTCCACTTAATGACAAAACTGTTTGAATAATTGATTTTTATTTTCCTTAAGGAAAGTCTGCATTTTCATATACCCCTAAATATGTTTTCTATGAAGATGAGAGCAAACAATTTTAAGTTCTTTAAAATACTGAGGAATCATATAGGCCCCAAGTCTAGAAAAGTAAAGAAACATCTTCAAAAAGGGGGGAGAGGGGCGCAGGACACCTTAGATTTCACTGGTATCTATCCATAAAACCACTCTACAACTGACAGTCTTGGGAAAATTTCCTGGGGTATGGAAAGATTAAGTGATTTACCAGATTTCAAACTATACTTCAAACCAGTAAGTTTACACATTATTAAATGGTTTGCTTTTAACACAGAATTCAAACAGGTCATGAAATAACTGAGGTCAATCTATCACTACTATATGATTCTTCATGTGCCAAATTTGTGATCTACTTCATAAACTCATAAACATCTTTATAGAAATGTCACTTCTCTCCTTACCTCATTCAAAAGTATTCTATGAAGATTTCCTCTTGAATATCTATTTCTTTGTGAGTAAATATGCTTAATATACAATGCTAATTTCCCTGTTATTTTGTATTTTCTTCTATTTAAATCAAATGTATCCACACCCTAGAGAAAGTTTCAAGACCTAAGTCTGTTCCATTCCACTAACACTCAATATGTATGTTAAGAGTTTAAGTTTTTTCTCTTCCTTTAAATAAGAAAATTGTTATAAAGGAAGGCTAGGGGAAGCTATACAGGGGAAAATCTAAGTAATATAAAAGGAAATGGTAAAAATCTGTTTTGTTTTGTTTTGTTTTAAAGGAATCAAAGGACCACAGAACATTTGAAGTTATATAGTTGGTAAGAAAGAAGTCCTCAAGAAGAGGAAATAGAATTTCTGAAGAAAGTAGGCTCCTCTGTTCCAAGGAGGAGTAATGTGGATCCTTATATGATACAAGAGGTCATTCAAAAATGGTCAGGCAAAGTTGAGAAGTAGAAAGGGTTGGTGAATCCCTACTGAGGAAGCTGGGATGATTAAAAGGTCTATTGTCATCTAGATCATGTACCTAGGACAAAAGAGTATCCCCCAAGAAGTGCCAAATCTGCTACAAAACTGTGGGTTTAGAAAAAGGTCAAATATTTTTTCAATTTTTCAGAGAAGGTTAAGTCAACAGGATCTGCAAACTATAATCCAGTGAGTTTAACTTTTCACAATAAAAATTTAAAACATGATAAAAAAAAAACATGATAAAAGGGTACCCAAAGTCTTATTTTGATGCTTTATTATTAGAATATAAACTCTGGTAGATTATACAATATTAAAAAAGTTTCAAATAAGATCCTGGCATATGATTATATTTGTTTTCTGAAGGCCATACTACCTACCATGTTAACTCATGAAAAATACAAAATGGAACTCAGCTGAGGTTAAATTTCTACAGAGGTCCGGTTAAAATGGGAAACAAGGAGGGAGGTGTTCATGGGATTCAGCTGCCTTCTCACTCAATCTGCTAACTCCATGTTGGGCTCTTTCTACGGTTATTGAGTTCCTTCTAGGGACCTCCATTTTAGGGACATTTTTGAGACCAGGTTGCCCACATTTCATTCCCCTTTCTCTTCTGCCTGTAACTTTCTGGATTTGGCACATTGCCCCTATAAATACCTACTCCACTCCACTTTTTGGCTTCCTTTATCCTTTATATTTTCTTCCCCCCATTAGAATGTAAGTCCTTTGAGCAGAATGTAGGAACTGTCTTTTTGCTTATATTTGTATACTGAGTGCTTAGCCCAGTGCCTAGAACATAGTAAATGCTTAATAAATGCTTATTTCCTGTCCACCTGTTTGAACTCACAATTATTCTGTAAGGATAAACTCATTTATTTAGACACCAATACTATATTTGTAAACTTAGGTCCACTAATTAAGAAGTGAACATACTATAAGAGGAAGTTAATCTCAACAATTTTGACATTCTAGGCATAAATAAAACCAGATAACAGCTGCAATCAAATGAAAGGATAATGGTTTATGAGTTAAGCATAAAGAAGCTAATAAAAGAATCAGGAGTTTTATTTTTATTCCAAATGCAAAGATCATTATTTTAGAGGAGAATTTGGTCATATTACAGTATAGTGTTAATGATAAGTATTTGCAAAAAGACCATTGTGAAAATTGCAGCTTAATGGGCTCACACTTTTTGCAAAGATAGAAAAATTCAAAGAGCTTAATATGGCCCCTCTACACAAATAAGCAACTAAGGAAAAGTACGGTGGTGGTGAACCTGAGTCAGACTCACAATGAAGAATGGTTTTCAGGATCACTGAATTTAGAGTTGGAAGGAAAATGAGGAAGGGACACGAACAGCCAGTCATCCATATCCAAAAGAAATTCATCGCCATGATATATTTATATTTAGCATATTTGGCAAATCCAGCCTCAGATAAAAGATCTCTGGGAAACCCATTGCACTTGTGGTCAGATCTAATTGTAATTAAGTTTTTCCCACTTTCCAATGTCCTTTTCCTAAGAAAAGTTCTATTCTCTTCTACTTCACAATCCTTCAAATACTTAAAGACAGCTATGATGCATCCACTGATTCTTGGTTGCAAGTGACCATTTCATAACAGATTTCCTGATACAGCAAAAGAAAAAGGTCAGGTATTATCTGATATTTACCTTCAATTTTGGGAAAACAGATTTGAAAGGTTTTAGAGAAAGCATAAATATGATTTGATGGTCTAATCTTTTACGAAAAGTCAGTCCAAGTTAAATAAGAAATTCAGAAAATGCAATTTTGAAAATAATCTAAAGGAATAAGGAGGAGCTACTTACCAAAGAAAATCAACCTATGTTGGTCTTAAAGACTCAGGGACAAAAACTAGATTTTAAAAAGTCAATTTTAGGGTGATCTGGGTAGTTCAATGGATAGAGTACCAGGACAAAAGTCAGAGGACCTGGTTAAAAATCTAGCCTCAAGATACTTCCTGGCCATGTAATCCTGGGCAAGTCATTTGACCCCAACTGTCTTGACTATACCACTTGGGTCTTAGAAGCAATACACAGTATTGATTCTAAGACAAAAGAGTTGTTTTTTTTTTAATTTTTGTACAACAAGAGGATGAAGCAATGTAAAGTAGTTGAAAATTCTTTTGATAATTGTCAAGTTAAGTTGGTTAGTCATTTTTTAGTGCTATCCAACACTTCATAACACCTTTGGAGTTTTTCTTAGCATATCTATCATTTCCTTCTCCAGTTCATTTTATACACGAGGAAACAGAGGCAAAAAGGGTAAAGTGATTTGCCCAGGGTCACACAGCTAATTAAAGTGTCTGAATCCAGATTAATCTGAATCCAGATTAAAACTCAGGTCAGGTCTTCCTAGCTCCAGGCCTGGTACTCTATCCACTGTACCACCTAGGTACAAGGTCAAAATAAGCTGAACTAGGACTGAATGATAATGAGAACTAAAAAAAGGGACATTTGAAGCTACATACATTAGATAAGAAAGATCATGAAGTGGAGAGGATCAATGCTGAAAGTTGGAAAGAATAACCAGTGATAATGAAAAAGTTGAAATGCTCAACATTTATTTTGCTTGTTTTCTTTTCCAAGAAGGCTTGTCTTTCTTTGCACTGGGAAAAAAACAGGACAAAAAAAAAAGGTTAGCAGGGAATGGAAAATCAAGGTAAGTGAGTTGGTCAGGAATCATGCCCATTAACTTGCAGTAATTTCAAGTTGTCAAACAAGAATAAATGAAATCTTAGTATACTGAGAACGAGCAGATAAGAATACAGAATCACTTTAAGTAATATAGATGTCACAGGATAAGAAAAAAGCAAAGTCTATTCCAATTTTTTTTTTAAGTATTGGGTATTCAAGCAATAGGCCACTGAGATCAATTTCTGTCCTTGCAAAGTTCTAGAAATCATTAAAATAGCAGTAACACTAAATGTTGGTATGATTCATCAAGAACAAGTCATGCCAAGTTTATGCCTTTCTTTCACTTGAATTAGAAAAGAAAAAGGCAAAAATGAGGTAAAATTATCTATATTTGTAGGCAACATAATGGTTTACTCAGAAAACCCAAGGGAACCAGAAAATAAAGGAATTAAAACAATAATTTTGGTAAATTGTAGTTTGAAAACAAATCCACAAAATCATCAGCATGGCAATCCCCCCCCAAAAAAAACCCCAGGGGGGAAAATAGAAAAATATCATTTAAAAAAACTACAAAATGCATAAAATATTTGGGAATCAATATATCAAAATGCAATCAAAACTTAAATAACTATAATTACAAATAAAATCAATACAACTTGTACAAAAAGAGAAACCTTTTATCAACTGAGAAAAAAATCTTTGAATCAAATATTTAAGAACATCTCATATCCAAGATGTTGTGGGAGTGTAGAGGTGAACCCCTGGGGCTTGGGAAGGATACCTTTTGCAAGAATATAAGACTCCAAAACTTAGCTTAAATATAAAAAGAAAAATTTATTAATTTAGAAAGTAATGTTGAGAATGGCCAAGAGGATATTACAGGTAGAATAGCAAAGATGGAAGGCTGCTGCCAGAACCTATCAATTCTGAGGATTATATACTCTTTACCACAGTGAGGACATGATGCTGTGTCATGGTGTGGATGTAACACTAGAGCCACTCAGGCATTGGCGGGGTGGGGGGGGAAGGTTGGTCATCTGACCTGGGTCTGCCTGGAGACATAGGGAATGACCCTCATAAAGATTCTTTAGTTTTAAGGAACAGATGGATGTTTCAAGGTGTAGCCTGGAGGTGTAGCTCTCTGTCCATCTTAAATCCAAAAGAGAGTGGGGGGAGCAGCTGGGTAGCTCAATGGATTGAGAGCCAGGCCTAGAGTTCAGAGGTCCTAGGTTCAAATCTGGCCTCAGACACTTCCCAGCTGTGTGACCCTAGACAAGTCACTCAACCCTCATTGCCTAGCCCTTACCACTCTTCTGCCTTGTAACCAGTACATAGTATCGATTCCAAGAAGGTAAGGTTAAAAAAAAAATTTTTTTTTTAATTCAAAGGAGGATCAATGAGGGTAATCTCTCAGGGTTTTATAGGAATTACTAGATGTTTTGGGTTAGGAGTCATGAGGATGTAAGGGAGCAAAGGAATTTCCCTGATAATAGTTTGCCTGAGTTTCTGGGGTACAATGCCCATGCCATAAGACACATAAGGAACTAACACAACTTGCAAGACCAAGACCTACTTCCCAATGAATAAGCACTAAGGGGCATGAAAACCAAACAAAAGAATTGTGAATTCTTAAAGACCATATGAAGATGTACTCCAAATTACTAACATGAGAAATGCAAATCAAAACAACTAGAGATTTCACCTCACACTATGAAATTGGCAAAAGATGAATAAATGAAAAAGCATTTAATAAACAATTACTATACATTACACTCAGATGGGGATGGCAAAAAAAAAAGATAGCCCTTACTCTGAAGGAACTCATTCTAATAAAAGGGAAGATAAAACATCCAGAAAAAAAACAAAACAAAACAAGAAAATGCACCATCATCAACTCTACTTAGGAGGAAGGCACAGGAAAGGGCTGGATTGCAGCTATGAGATTCAATTGATGGGAGGCTTTTTGTCCTTTCTTTTTTAATAATTATGTTACAAAACAACAGCTCACTGAAATAAGGTGATCCTTCTATATACTGTTGTCAACTTAGAATCTACAAACTTCAATCTTGAGATCTTGAGAACCTGAAGACCTCAAAAGTTTGACCTGTCATATGAGAATTTTTCCCAGCCTAACAATAGACCTTAAAGTACTTTAGGTGGAGTTTAGCAAACTCCATCAGATGTGAAGGTACCCTTTTTTGTCCCAGTAGGTTCCTCTATTGTAATCAAGGTCCTTTCTCAGGTAGCCAAGTCCTTGCCTGGACTTGGTATCCATATAAGGCCATCAGCCTCTCCCAGATAATCCTGTCTAGAACTCCTCATTTCTTTGAAGCTATTGTAAAGTCAATCAACTATACTCCAGTCAAATTCTGTAATTTTCATGGTTCCTTAGAGTTATCATCTTGCCTGTGATTTCTCCCAGGGATATTGTTTGCCAGAGTGCCAGGGCCTTTGGCTCTGTGTGGTTTTGAGCCAGTGACTCTGTGAAGACCAAATATTAAGAACTTGTCTCTTATTGTGATTAAATATTTGGTTTTTATGACTACTTTAGTGGTTCTGTGTTTTTCCAAGTCAACATACCCAAGAAAAAGGCAACATGGGCAAAGAATGAATTCTCCTGTGGCACAGAAGAAACAACACCAAGCTCATATTCAAAAGATGTGAGATCAAATTCCAGCTACAACACAATCTCCAGTATCCCTAGATAAGTCACTTTACTGCTCTAAATGTCCCTTTGTTATGGGCAGGAAGTTCCAGAAGGATGGGGGTTCCGGAAGGATGCCTTTTGCAAGCATGCAATGACTCCAAAACTTAGCTTAAAAACAAAAAAGATTTATTAATTTAGGAAATAATGTTGAGAGTGGCCAGGAGGATAGCAATGTAGAACAGCAAGATGGGGAGCAGTTCCTTGGGAGGACAGCATGAAAGAAAAGGCTGTTCCCCCCAGATGACATCAGTTCTGGGGATTTTATATTTTTCACAACAGTTAGTCACTCAGGCATGAGGTGGAGTGATCATACTGGGGTCTGCCTGGGGACATAAAGATTCCTTAGTTTTAGGGGACAAACAGATGTCTGATAGGATCGAGGTGTGGCTTGAAGGTGCATCTTTCTGTCCATCTAGAGGATGATCAAAGGAAGATAGTCACCTCAGGACCCTAGAGGGGTCATTGGGTGTTTTTAGGCTCAGGATCAAGAAAAACAAGGGAGTTCCCCTGATAATAGTTCGCCTGGGTTTCTGGGGTACAGTGCCCATGTCATCTTGTCTTCTAAAATTAGTTTACACTCAGTCATGTTTATTAAGTACCTACTATGTGTCGGGCATTGGTGCCATGCATGTGCTGTTACAGTCAATACCTGGCTCATAAGGTTGGCAAAGGGATATGTAACTGTAAAGTACTACTAGAACACATCATTAAACTTATGATTAATCAGGTTTTTTAAAAGTATGACTCATATTAAGCCTTTAATAAAATGTTCAAAAAGTATTTAAATTAATAGTTCATAATTACATTTCTTCGGTTGACTCAGTAAATATTTTCATATTTTATCTTGCCTTGTGTTAAGTGGAAATTTAAGGGGACCTTGAAAATATCAAAGTACACCCTCTTTAACCACTATTAAAAAAGGGGGGGGTCTGTAAAATGTAATGTATTTATTAAGAGAAATATGGAGAATTGCCTCAAGTCATAGACTTCAGACAAATTCCCCAAAAATTTTGAAGAGAAAGAATATGACCATGTCTGCCTCCAACTCAGAGACAGACTCCAATACAATGTTCAGGATACAAAATGTTCCCAGGTTTACAGAGATAATCCCAACTTATAGGCAAATCAATAGAATTAACAAATTCAAGAAGTTGGAGATAGAAAGTAGAATAGCTTTACAATGGACACATTCAAGCAAATTAACATTTTAAAGAAATGATCAGGAAGTTAGAGACAGATACAAACAGGAATTCAGGACTGGATGTCAGGAAGGGGCAGATGTGAGGATTAGTCCAGCCTGGACCCCCAGGAAGAAGTTTCTGAAACAAAGAGAGACTTCTCAGACAAAAAGAGTACTCAAGATTTGATCTGATCAGTCTGGGATACCTACCCTAGGCAAGTTATTAAACTCCGAAGACCCAACCCAAACACTTAGTCCCTACAGGGTAGAGTAATTTTGTCTTAAAGGGAGCTTGAATAGAAATGGATTGGAGGGTGGGGAGGAAGGGGCCAATTTTTAGATATTAATAGCTCTTAGTAACTTGAGAAAAACACTAATCTCTCTCACACAACCATAACATAAAAATTTAATTCACAAAAGATAAATTAAGAGATTGTTACAGAACAAGTCTTCCCTAAACATAAAAACTCAAAAATTTCATGAAATAAGTTGCACTAAAGAATTAAAAGATGAAAAATCTGAGTTATAAACAGGCAATTTATATATGAATTTGGTGCATATTGAAAGAGTTATTAGTATGATATAGCCCAGATGGCACAATAAAGGCAAGAACTCACCAGAGTTCTTCCAAATGCCACTGCAAAGAAAGAACTTTTAAAATAATGCTTCAAAACAAATTCTGGAGCCCTAGAACTAACAAAAGGACAGGGTGAAACAATTTTCCCACCTAAGACAATTTTAAAATCTCAGTCCTGAGAAAACCTACAGCAGCAAGCCAAGAACAGGTCTTGGGAGATGTCCACCAACAGCATCTTCTAGAGCTCTCAGCCTACAGACAGTGAGGGGATCAGACAATTGGTCAGGAGATTACAGGAGACCATTTGCTAGCACTGGGCAGAGCACTCTGTTGAATTGCCTATAAGTGGTTCAGTATTTCAGTCACAAGGCAAAAACAAACATACCTATTCAAAAATTTAAAAAAAAAAAAAGCAGTAGGGCATTAAAAATCTCACAATCAATGCAAAAATGTAGAAATTAAAAATACATCCTGGTCAAAAATTACATTCACAAGAGCAATGGAAAGAGATTAAAAATTAATTGGAAAGTGAATAATCTAAACCTAAAGAATGGATAAGTCAAAGAACAAATCACAGAACTAATCAATAATTTCATTAAAGAGAATGACAAGACAACATACAAAATTTATGGAATGCAGCCAAAGCAGTACTTGGGGGAAATTTATATCTAAACAATTACATCAATAAGTTAGAGGAAAAGAACAGATCAATGAATTGAGCATACAACTAAGAAACCTAGAACATTAAAAATCCCTTATCAAACACCCAATTTGAAATCCTGAAAATCAAGAGATTAATAACAAAGAGCTGATTTTATGGGGGAAAAAATACTAAAATAAACCATTTGTAAATATGATTAGGGAAAAAAAAAAGCAAAGGAGCCCTAACAACTTTTTTTTTTTTAATGATACAAAAGGTTACCAAATACACCAGGAAGAGCAAAAACATGTGGCAACATAAGATTAGGGGCCTCCTTTCAGTAAGACTGTGGAATGCCCAATGCTCCCCAGTTTGCAAGGCCTCTGGGAACCATAGCTTAGAAATTGCCAGACCCGTAGCCTGCTTCCTAGGATGAGAAAAACAATCATTGTTTGGTCTATCAAGAAAGAGTTCTCTGAGAACATACAGTATTCTATACAAAGCTGGGTCATTCATTGACATATTGAATTGACATATTAAATTATCACCTATAGAAAACTTTATTCCAAGCCACCCAAGTAATCTAAATCCATTATCTCCATCTTGTAAATCATTACTAACCATTGTCCTTGCAAATGGCTAACCTAATCCCTTAGCCTACATCATTTCCCCTATAAAGTGTGTACCCCAACTCATTAAATGTTGTCACTGGTCAGCAAGAGGTTTTCTGCTTGACTGTCCCTCAGTTTGACCCTCTTGTAATCCCAGAACCATTTTTCTCCTCCCAGTTCACTGACTCATGAGTAATTTGTGGAGCAAGACTAGTCAAAAACAGAGTAAGAAAACTAGGGGCCAATTTCCCTAATGAATATTGATGCCAAAACTATAAAAGCACTTGCAAGATTATAGAACTATATCATCAAACTTATACACTATGATCTCAAGAATACAGGGCTGCTCCAATTGGGGAATGGCTGAACAAATTGTGGTATATGTTGGTGATGGAACACTACTGTGCTCAAAGGAATTAATGAACTGGAGGAATTCCATGGCAACTGGAATGACCTCCACGAATTGATGCAGAGTGAGAGGTGCAGAACCAGGAGAACATTGTACACAGAGATTGACATACGGTGGTACAATCGAATATAATGGACTTCTCCATTAGTGGCAATGCAGTGATCCTGAACAACTCGGAGGGATCTACAAGAAAGAATGCAATCCACATCCAGAGGAAAAACTGTGGGAGTAAAAACAGGAAGAAAAACAACTCTTGACTACATGGATTGAAGGGATAGGATTGGGGATATAAACTCTAAATGATCATCCTAGTGCAAACATCAACAACATGGAAATAGGTTCAGATCAAGGACACATGTAAAACCCAGTGGAATTGTGACATCAGCTCCGGGAAGGGGATGGGGGAGGGGGAGGGGATGGAGGGAAAGAATATGATTCTTGTAACAAAGGAATAATGTTCTAAATTGACTAAATAAAATTTAAAAAAATAAAAGAATACCAGGGCTGATTCAATATTAGGAAAACTATCAGTATAAATTAACATATCAATAACAAAAGTCACAAAAATTATATGATTTTGATAGATGAAAAAGTCTTTGTAGATCAAAGGATACTATTTTTCACTATAGCTTATTTGGGTTTTATTTTCATATGAGTATTCTCTTACAACAATGAACAGTACAGAAATATATTTTGCATGAAAATACACATGTAACCCTGATCAAATTGTTTATCATCTCAGGAAAAGAAGTGGGAAGAGAAGGAGAGACAGTTCGGATCTTATAACTTCAGAAAATGTGGGAAAATGTTATTGCATGTAGTTGGTATCTGTAATGGGGATAAAATAGAAGTCTTCCCAATAAGATCAGCGGTGGAGCAAGGATGCCCATTATCACAACAATTATTCAATGTTGTACTAAAAATGGTAGGTTAAATAGTAAGAGAAGAAAAAGGGAAAGAACTAGAATAGGCAATGAGGAAATGAAATTACTCTTTGCCAATATTATGATTGTATACTTGAAGAATTCTAAAGAATTAAGTAAATAAACCTACGTAAACCTTCAGCCTTTCTATATATTACCAAAACAAAGTACAGCAGTCAGGGCAGACATTCTATTTAAAATAGCTATAGACAATATAGAATTCTTAATTGAGAGTCTACCTGCCAAGACAAACATGAGAACTATATGTACTGTACACAATTGCAAAACACTTTCCACACAAATAAAATCAGATTAAAACAATAATGTTCATGAGTAGGCCACACCAATATAATAAAAAATAAACAATTCTACCTAAATTAATTTACTTATTATTCAATGCCATACCAAACTATCATATTATTTCATAGTTAGAAAAAATTATAAAATTCATCTAAAAAAAAAAAGGTCAAGAATATCAAGAGAATTGATTTTTTAATATGAAGGAAGGCCATCAAAACAATCTGGTACTGACTAAAAAATAGAGTGGTAGATAAGTGGACGAGATCAGATATACAACATAGAGCAGTGAATGACCATAAGCTATAGTGTTTGATAAATGAAAAGCTCCCAGCTTTTTTTTTTTAATGTAATACCTAAATTAAACTTAGTCCTTAATTTCTATAAAGTTTATTAATATTTCCCAAGAAGATAGATAGGGAAGTGCCTACATTTATTCTTTACATTATGTGGAGAGTCTCCCAATGGACCCCTAAGCCACCTTCCTTTTGGCTGCATGCCTGAAAGAATAAGAGAGCCCACTTCCTGGCTCCCCCTACTTTTATTTTCTCCCTTTAGATTCAGATCAATTTCCCAATCACTTCTGGGTCAAGTGGCTAGAGGTCAGTAGATGCAAGTAGGACCCCAATGAGTGATCCTACAAGAGGGTTCCCTTCACACAAGAGACAAGAACCACTAGATAAGAGAGTAGCTAGGTGGCTCAGAGGATTGGGAGCCAAGCCCAGAGATGGGAAGTCCTATTTGACCAAGACACTTCCCAGATGTGTGACCCTGGGCAAGTCACTTAATCCCCACTGCCTAGTCCTTACTGCTCTTCTGCCTTAGAACCAATACACAGTATTGATTCTAAGAAGGAAGATAAGGATTAAAAAAAATGAAAAACTCACTATCTGACAAAAATTATAGAGAAAGCTAAAAAGCAATTTGGCAGAAACAAGGTATACACTAACATCTCACATTGACTACCAAATACAGTTAAAATGGGAACATGATTTAAACATAAAAAGTGAAACCATAAGCAAATTAGGGGCACAAAGAATAGTTTATCTGTCAGATCTATGAATAGGGAAAGAGTTCATAAACGAGATTGAGGACAGATAAATTTGATTATGTGAAGTTTTTACACAAACAAAATTAAGGCAGCCTAGATTAGAAAGAAAGCAGAAAACTTGATGATAAAATTCTGTATTAAGTTTCTTTAATGAAGGACTCATTTTTCAAATATAGAGAATTGCATCATATTTATAATACAAGTCATTCCCCAATTGATTATAAATGGTCAAAGGATAGGAACCAGCAGTTTTTAGAAAAAAATCAAAGTTATCTTGTCATTTAAAAAAATACTATATATCACTATTGATTAGAGAAATGCAAATTAAAATTGAGGGTACTACCTCACACCTACCAGATTAGATAACATAACCGAAAGGAAAAATGACAAATGTTGGAGTGGATGTAGGGATAACTAGGACACTAACACACTGTTGGTAGAGCTGTAAACTGACCCGAACATTCTGGAAAGCAATTTGGAACTGTGCCTAAAAGACTAAAAATCTATGCATAATACTCTTTGATTGCTATACAATACCATTACTATGTCTGTTTCCCAAAAAAGAGTAAAAGAAAAGGATCTATATGTACAAAAATATTTAGAGCAGCTCTCCTTGTGGTGGCAAAGAATTGGAAATTGAAGGGATGTCCATCAATTGGGGAATGATTGAGTAAGATGTGGTACATGATCATAATGAAATACTATTATGCTATAAGAAATAATGAACAGAATGCTTTCAGAAAAACCTGGAAAGACTGATATGAACTGATGCAAAATGAGGTGAGCAAAATCAGGACAACATTGTACACAGTAACAACAATACTGTACCAATGATCAATTGTAAAAAGGAATAAATTTGGAACTCAAAAGATTTTTTTAAGGGAATGTTGAAAATCTTCTATATAATTGAAAAAAATTTTAAAAAGAAAATTATAAACACTGGCTATGGGGTCATAGTACCTAGGTTCAAACTTTACCTTTGAAATTTACTACCTGTGTAACTTTTGGGTAAATTCCTTTAGCTCTTTTGTCCTAGATTTCCTAAATAATAATGAGGTTTTATTATATGACGTTACTTTCCAGCTCTAATTTATAGCACGTGGAGTTGATGGGTACCTTATCTACTCCATCTCTCATTTTATAGTGGAAAGGAGACCCACAGATTACAGTCTAACCAAGTTCAAAGGGCTACTAAAAGTAGCAAAGACAAGAGATAGATCTAGTTCCAGTGCTCCAATGTCACTATACTATGTTGCCTGTCAAAACAGGTTATAATCACAACAAATATTTGCTTTATTCAATATGCATTATTAAAATATTATGCAAAATTATGAGTACAATTTAGCAAAAATTAACGCGTTCAACATATAAGGCACAAAGGATGCAAAGATTAAAAAAAAAAAAAAAGATAGTCTCTCTCAAGGTAGCGAGATAGCACAGTGGATAGAACACCAAGCCTGGAATTGGAATGACCTGGTGGGATCAGCTACTTTGTAGCTGGGTGACCTTGGGCAAGTCATTTAACACCAAATATCTACCCTTTATGGCTCTTCTGCCTTAGAACCAATTCTTAATATTGGTTCTAAGACAGAAGGTAAAGGTTAAAAAAAATAATAATAAGTCTCTGCTCATAAAGCTTTTTTCCAATCTACTAAGAGGAATACTGAACGTTCACAAGTAATTCAAAATGAAGGAGAGATCCAGACAAATCTAAGTAAAAACCTTAGGAATTATTCTTCTTTATTAATAATAACTTTTAAACTGAAAAAGCAAATTCCATTTCTAATAATAGCTAACATATATATGGCACTTATGAGGTAGGCACTATGCTAGGCACTTTACATTATTCATTTGATCCTCACAACACTAGGAAGCAAGTGTTATTAATATACCTACTTTACAGATGAGGAAACTGAGGCATAGAGGTTAAATGAACAGCTGGTATGCTTAAAAATTAATCCCATTCCTTTCATGAAAAGATACTATATAAAATGACATCAAGAGAAATTTCATAGAAAAACTAAACTTATTGCCCATTATCTGATTTATACCTTGAGAAATCCACTAAATCACGTTAAACGGGTTAATGGCCAAATGGTCAGTTTTGTTTAAAATGTACTTAAAATGAACTTTTTACCACCTCAGGGAGGAGGAGAAAGGGAAGAGGGAGAGAACCTGAATCACAAGATGTCAGAAAATAATTATAAAAAGAAAAATTTTCTACATGTAGGTGAAAAAGTTTTAGAAATGTAATTTAATGGCATTGCTTCAAAATAATTTTGTTCCCTGTGTTATATATAATCTGCCTACTATAACATACATATATAAATAATGTAAAGGCTTTTCTAATATTAGTTTGTCCCAAGCATTGACTAAATAATTTTTATTATTTTTTATTATTTCACTTATTCCTCACAATGACTCTAAGATAGGTGCTAATATCACCATTTTATAGCTGAAGGAACCAAGGCAACAGAGATTAATCGACATGGCCAGAGACAAAGCTATTATGTAGCTAAAACTTTATTGGAACTCAAGTCATTCTGACTCTAAGACTAATGCTTGATCTGTGAGCTGCATAGCTGCCTCTGGGAAAAGAGGATTCTTTCAAACACCAGAAACTAAAATTTCAAAATGCTACATTTAGCTTTTAGAAAAAAAAGATTTCTAAGGAGAGCACAAAGCGAAAAAGAAAACTCTCCATCAGTTTCCCTAATGAAAATTGTTCCAAAAGTAGTAAATAAAAAACTAGTAAGGAAATTATTTAACTGTATCTTAAAGACCATACACACTAACCAGTTGAATTTGTATCAAGAATTAAGGGCCATGGGGGCAGCTGGGTAGCTCAGTGGATTGAGAGCTAGGCCTAGAGACGGGAGGTTCTAGGTTCAAATATGACCTCAGACACTTCCCAGTTGTGTGACCTTGGACAAGTCACTTGACCCCCATTGCCTAGCCCTTACCACTCTTCTGCCTTGGAGCCAATACAGAGTAGTGACTCCAAGACGGAAGGTAAGGGTTTAAAAAAAAAAAGAATTCAATATTGGCAAAAATAATATCAATAACCAAAATAATGGTATGACTAGCAATTAATGCAGAAGAGGCTTCTGACAAAATTAAACTTTCTATAAAACTCTAAAAATCAGATGAAGAAATGGAGCTTTTCTTAAAATAAGCATCATCTTAAGTTCAAGCATCATCTGCAATGAGGATAACTATAGATAGAAGTCTTTCCAATAGGATCAGGAGTGAAGCAAGGATGTTTATTCTTTCCATTTTTTCAATTGTACTAGAAATGTTACCTACAGCAGTAAGAAAAGAAAAAGAAATCAAGGAAATAAACATAGATACCTCAGAACAAAATTACCACTTTTATTAGATGAAATGATCATTTTTGAGAATTCTAGAGATTAAACTTAAAACTAATTGAAAGAATTAACAACTATCGACAAGTTTCAGGATAAAAAACAAGCCCATACAAATCATCAGCATTTCTATTTCTATATTACCAACAATATCCAGCAGGAAAAGAGAAGTAAAATATTAAACACATAAAATATACAATATAAATATAAAACAAAATTTAAAATAACTACAAACAGTTTAATACTTGGGAAACTATCTGCCAAGACAAACTATATGAACGCAAATATAAAACACTTCGCACAAATACAGATCTAAGCTGTAGAAATATTAATTGCTCACGAGGCCAAGCCAATAAAATAAAAATGACAATTCTATCTAAATTGCTTATTCAATGTCATGCCAATCAAATGACCAAGAAATTATTTTTAGTTAGAAAATATAATAAAATTTACCTAGAGGTAAAGAATATCAAGGAAATCAACAACAACAAAAAATAAAGGCAATCTAGTAGTATTTTGTTTTAAACTGATTTTAATTTACTTCTTTGTAGCAGGTAGTGGGCAGCTAGATGACCCAGTGGGCAGAGCCAGGCCTAGAGATAGGATCTAGGTTCAAATCTAGCCTCAGATACTTTCTAGCCTGTGTGACCCTAAGTATGTAAAGATGATATGATAATTTGACTCCAACTAACTAACTTTTAGGGCTTTTCTGCTTTGGAACCAATACTTGGTACTGACTCTAAGACAGAAGGTAAGAGTTAAAAAAAAATCTGGCACTGGATAAAAATAAAAGTAGTTGATCAGTGAAATAGATTAGAACTCAAAATACAGAAATAAATAAACCACAGTAGCCCAGTGTTTGATAAACCCAAAGGACCCAAGCTTTTGGGGCAAGAATTCACCATTTGACAAAAATTTCTGGGAAAATTAGGCATCAGTTTGGTAGAAATTAGGTGTAGGTAAAGATCTCCTACTGTATACCTAAAAGGTGTCAAAATAGGTATATGTTTAAACATAAAGGGTGGCATCATCATTAAATTAAGGGAATATGGAAAAAATTACCTGTCAGATTTATGAACAGGGGAAGAGTTCATGACTAAACAGGAGATATAGAGAATCATGGGAAGCAAAATAGATCATTTTAATTACATTAAATTAAAAAGTTTTTGCATTAACAAAACGAAGGCAAGCAAAATCAGAAGGAAAGCAGGAAATTTGGGGACAAGGGGAATTTTAAAGCAAGTTTCTATGATAAAGGTCTCTTTCTCAAATATATAGAAAATTTCTAAAAATAAGAATCATTCCCAATTGATACATGACCAAAAGATATAAACAGGTAGTTTTCTGAAAAAAAAAAGAAATTGAAGTCTCAATAATCATGCAAAATATTCCACTAATGATTAGAGAAATGCAAATTAAAACTTGGAGGCACCACATTCACACATATACTGGCTAACATGGCAGAAAAGGGAAGTGATTAATGTTGTAAAGGATGTAGGAATGAGGTACATGAATGAAATGCTGGTGGAGTTATGACAGTCCAAGTATTCGAGAGAACGAAGTCTGAAGGGCTATAAAACTGTGCATATCCTCTTACCAAACAAAAAATGCTTTTAGGATCTATGCTCCAAGATCAAAGAGAAAGAAAAAGGACCCATATGCACAAAAATATTTACTGCAACTTTTTGTGGTAGCAATTATAAAACTAAGGGGATACTCATCAACTGGGGAATGGTTGAACAACTTATGGAATGAGATTGTAATGAAAGAGTGCTGCAAGAAATGAAGAGGATGGTTTCCAAAAAACTTGCAAAGAGCTATAAGAACTGACATTGTGAAGTCAACAACCACAGAACCAGGATGACAATGTACACAGTAACAACAATATTGTAACGATTATCTATTGTAAAGGAATTAGCAACTTTTAACAATTCAGTGATCCATGACAATTCTGAAGGCCACCTCCAAGCACACAGAACTGATGAACAGAACTGGTTTTTTTTTTCTAGTTTATTTTTCTTGTGTCTTTCTCCCCCCCCACCCCCACACAACATGGCTGATATGGAAATTTCTATGACCTAATGTGTATAAAGAGTTTCTCAATAAATCCTAGGATACAAACTATCAGGACAAGCATTCCCTTTCTGACAAATATTATTGGTAAAATTAAAATATTCTAAGAGGAAATTAGATTTAGACTAGTATCTCACACTACCATAATTTCCAAATGAATAAGACCTAAGCATAAAAGGGAATAAAATTAAAAAAAATTAGAGGACTGAAAATGAGATACCTTTCAAAACTCTTAAGTTACATGTAAAGCTAGAGTTCTTAACCAAACAAGAGATGAATTAAAAGATGGGCAATTTTTATGACAAATATGAATTAGAAGAGAAATTATAAACTAGGAAAAATCATGGATCAGAATTTCTCTAATAAAAGATCTGATATACACAAACTATATTAGGAAGAGATAAATTCAAAAGAATGAAAAGTCATCTTAGACAAAAGCATATGAAAAGTTTTCAAAAGAAATGTAATTTTGAAAAAAAAATGCAAAGGAGAGTTCACATACAACAGTAATGTGAATGTGTACTTGAAGTCATCATAAGAGAAAAGTAATTAAACTCAGAAGTTCCACCTTCAACTCACCAAAATGGCAAAGATGATTTTTAAAAAGCAAAATGGCAAGTGTTTTGAGTAGCTGTATGAGGACAGGCCCATTAAAGTGACTTGGTGCTTTACTCATTTTGGATTTGGCTTCACCATATCCCACCCCACCCTAGTAAACTCATCATTGAGAAATCTCATCTAGCAAGATCCAATAAACTTGAGTACACTCACCTCAACAGTACCCAGGTTCCCCTAATTGGAGGGTGGAGCCATGAATTCAACTTCCATTTAAGGGGAGATTGGAAATATTTCCTCATTTCCAACCTAGTTGCACTCATTTTGAATTTGACTTCATCATGTCACGGTCAAGTTTTCAGCTTTTTTTTGTGTTGTCTTCCCCATCAGATGACAAGCTTCTACAGGGAAGGGACTTAAGCACAGGTGTCTGGCATAAATTAGGTTTTTAATAACTATGCATACCCTATAACCTAGGGATTATAACTAAATTCTCCAAAAAGGTAGAGCCACATGCATAAAAAGTTACAGGAACAATTTCCATTGTAGCAAAGAACTGAAAACAAAGTGTCTTATCAACTGGAAAAGGAGTTGCATAAATTATGCTATATGAATTATTGAAATATTATTATGCTTGGTGGAAGCTGGGTGGCTCAGTGGATTGAGAGCCAAGTCTAGAACCAGTAGGTTCTAGGTTCAAATCTGGTCTCAGACTCTTCCTAGCTGTGTGACCCTGGGCAAGTCACTTAACCCTCATTGCCTAGCCCTTACCAGTATTGATTCTAAGACAGAAGGTAAGGGTTTAAACAAAAAAAGAAAGGAAAAGAAATATTATTGTGCTGTAATAAAAAGAACAGATTCAGAGAATCCCCAGACTTGTATGAAGTGATGGAGAATAAAGAAAGCAGAACCAGCAGAAAAAAATATATCAAAAAGAAAAATGCTTTCAAAGACTTTAAAAACTCTGATGAATGCAATGGTCGATAATGACTTGAGAAGACTGATGATGAACCTTTCTCATTTCTTGACATAACTGTTTATGGACTAGAGATGCAGAATGAATGAGATACAAATTTTTAGACACAGAATATGAATGTTTTAATTTGCTATATTTACTTGTTAAAGATAAGAGTATTTGGGAGGGTGGAGTTAAGTTGTGGAAGTAGGAGAATTGAGTAGTGACAATAATGCTCCCAACAAGAAAAAACATGTTAATAAAACACTAAAAAAAAAAAATTAAAAAATAAAAGAGAAATGGATTCCCAAAAAGGGACAGGGACAAAGAGCAATGTGTTACTCTCATGTTTAATATGCCTTTTTTTTAAAGTGATGCTTTTTCTTAAATTAACTTTAGTTATACATTATAGCTGAATCCTTACGGGAACTTACTTATAACAGAAATAATAGTAATAGCTGTTAACATTTATTCAGCACTTTCTATGTGCCAGATCCTGATCTCATTTCATCCGCTCATCACTGTGATAGGTAGGCACTACTATTTGCACTAGTATTTTTATCTCCACTGATGAAGAAACTGAGGCAAAGAAGATAAGTGAATTGTTCAGGGGTCACAAAGCTAGTAAGGTCAAATTTGAATTTGGGTCTTTCTGAGTACAGACCCAGGATCCTATTCACTGAATTACTTACTCAAGACAAAGCTATATAAGTAATGTTAATGTATCAAACTAATAGGGACAACAGAAACTAGACCTGTGTTTTCAGTAGTGCTGATCAGCTTTTTATATTCAGTGACTTTACCTTGTCACAGAGACAAGTATGTGTCAGGGGTAGGATTTGGGGCTAAAACCCAGGTCTTCTTTGGCTTCAAGGCAAACACTCTACACTGTAACAAATCTACCTTACTCAACCTTATAAATTTCCTTTTGCTCTCAGTAGTTTAAAAATGTTTTATTAACACTCTTTTCCTTCTTTGTCTTTTTTTTGGAGGGAAATTACTAGAACTATCCATTTTATTCTATCATCTTATTTAATTATAAACCATGTATCTGTTTCAAGATGGTTTTGAGATAAGTCAAGAATGACAGTTCAAATTTGTCTTCAGGCCTCCAAAAATACTTCCAGACTTCTTTGAGATCAAGCCAGGGGATAGGATGGATCTTCAGTATTTTGGCCTACCTAAGGACAAAGTTACATTTTGATCTGAGCTAATCCAGAATGTGCTGATCCATACTTACACACATACAAAACAATTTTTAAAAATTTTCTCCATTTAAAAATCACACTAATATGTTATGACCCAAATCTGATACACATATGTACCTGTAAATGTATATATTTAAATAGATCTCAAAACACTGCTGAGAAAAGGATGCCAAGCCAACAACTTGCCACAGCCTGATCCTGTAAGAATAGCCCTTTTGAAGAACCTGCTTCTAACTGTTCCAAACTTTGTGTTCTTCTCTATCATTTTGAATGCCTGAAATCCAAAAACAGTTATTTATTTATTCAAAGTACCAATATTGCACTTATTTTTTTCCAACCAAACAAGTGGAAAAACATTCAGATAGTTGCCATAATTAAATAAGACAAAGAATGATAGCAAAAACTAAATTCAATCTCTGTATACAACTGGATTTTTTACAATTGTGAATTCAAGCATAAATCTATAAGGATCAAACTAGCCTACATTAGACTTCTAACAAGGGGGAAAAAAACACTTAAATATTGTAATCACAGTAAAACCAAAATGCAAATCTTCCTCACTGGCACCATGTGCATAAATTACAATGGCAACATTATAAGGCAGAGTCCATACAAAACATAAGTTATAGCATTTGTTATCTAAAATGGAAACTGAGAAAAAAGTAAGCCATACTCCATATTTTGAGTTGCTCTTTCAGGTCCTACCACCTGCCCCAACATGGATATTCAGGAGTGGGGATGTTAAGAGGCAGAAGGGGTTCGATCCAGTAGTTCAATGGCATTGGGAAGCAAAACTATTTCTTGGTATCATTTCAGATCCACAGGATCATAGAAAAGATGAGATGTTTGGGGGTTGATCACTGTCCTGAATAAGACAGTCTCCAAAGAGCTGTGTAAACTATAAAACTAAGTCAAGTATGAAATCCTACTCATATTGATTAAAGTTATACCTGCTTTTTTTCAACTACCTGAACAATATATAGTTTTCAGTTTATTCTCCTTCCAAACAATATGGCTATTAATTAGAGGTAGAAAGCTAAGACAGAAAAAGTTCTGACCTAAAGATGGAGGAAGAGCAATTCCACCCAGATCCAGACTCCATGTGTGTGACTAAGCAAATCATTTCTCACTGCCCTAAGACTCAGTTTCCCATCTGTAAAAATAGGATGACTCAGTCTGTGATCTTGAATTTAAAGAACTATTTTGAAGACAGAATGAGCACTTTGCAAATCCTAAAAGTACAATATGTAAACAGTTAAGAATTAAACAGTAAGCTTTGCTGTTTACATAGAAATGCAGTACTCCACTTGGTTGTAAAAGGCTATGGGAAAGACAGCTGTCTCAAGACAATTGTTCTAAATCCAGCAATTGATGGCTTCTTTCATTATTGAGGAACTATCTACAACTATCTACCTATTATGCCATTATATAAAAGGCACCTTTTTCCTAGACAGGAAGCAGAAATAAATCATTTGCAAGATCATATATAAATTACTTGCCTCACTGACACTTGCCAGAAAATTTCTTCTTTTTTTTCTTCTCTCAAAAGACGCAGACACAAAACACTCTAGTAGGTCCTATGACATACCCTGGTTAGCATCTACAGTCAGTGGTGCCAAAGCAAGTCTGGAAAGACTGTCATGGGGCCATGGAAATCTCAAAAAACTAATAGTCTCAAACTTGGTTTCTATGAAAAACAAAAAAACAAAAAACCAGCACAATTCCTAACTGAGCTTCTAAAGAATTTGAGGAGAATAATTAGGAGGTAAATATGAGAGGTAAATATCCAAGTAGACACTGAGGATTCCAAAAACAGTACTTCAATCTGGAAGTCCCCAAATAATTTAAGGCATAGGTTAATCAATTACAGGTTACAATTTTTAAAGCAATCACTCTAGGCAGGCAAAACTGAGGATGGCACTTCTGAGGAACTATTTAGAAAAGGTTATTTTTATACTTAAGAGACCATAGCACTGAAAAGAAACAAACTTGTAAGAATAAAATGGATTAGAAAGGGGGAAAAAAGCCAAGAACATGTTAATAGTATATAGTTATATGGCAAAAATAGTTTGGGGAGGGGAAGGTGAGGGAGGAGTATCTGTCTGGCAAAAAAAATAGCACCTGATAAAGAGTAGTAACCCATTAGTAACTTATTAGGCAGGGAGCCTAATGAGATTTGGTGTGTAGTGACTGTATTACCCTTAATCCTAGAACCTCAGATTCGCAAGTTTTATAGTATTCCTATGTATAAAGTATTTGATTAAATAACTGCAAATTATTCAACAGCAAATCTTTTTACTATGAAGCATATCTTTCAACTAGTTTTGTTTTTAAGCCATACTTTCATTATAGCTTAAATGAGCATTTAAGCACAAGTAATTAAGCCTTACTGCTAATCTAAGACAGGAAAAAAATCCAATAACCTCAAAGTAGGGCTTTTCACCTTTTTTGTGTCATGGACACCAAAGATCAAATTGACTCCTTTTTTCAGAATGTAATACTTTGAAATGCAAAAAAGATTTCAAAGGAAACTAATTATCCTGAAATAGTTGTCAAAACATTTTTTAATTAACACACCCCAACTTAAGAAACCTTGAGGAAACAAAACTTTTTAGATATTTAAGGCTAAATAAAAAGGACCCATAAAACTATCTAATCCAATCCTTTCCTTTTTCAGATGAGGAAACTTGAGACCCAGAGACATTAAATGACTTTTCCTAAGGTCCCAATAGGTAACAAGCAGCAGAACTAGGATTTGACTTAGTCATATTTTCCTCAATCTTTGTTGTTGATATTTTAAGCTTAATAAACCAGATGACTCTCTCCTGATAACAGATCTGAAGTTGGAAGGATCCTCCTCAGAGACCACCTCGTCCAACACCCTAGTTTTACAGGTGAAACAATTCTGGCTTAAGTTAGTTGCCTATAGAAACTCAATCTGCATCAGAAGTGGAATTTGAATTGAGGTTCTTTAAGGTGTCAACATGAAATCTAGGAATCCCAAACTTGTGGCCTAGTGGGATCTGATGAACCCCAAGTTTCAGGACTAACTTATAGGTTGGAGACACCCCAAAGTTTGTACTTGTTCCCTATCCCCATGGGAATCTACCCTGAAGGGAATCCCAAGCTAGCAGTTTCAGACTGAGTGGGGGACCCTCAGGGGAATGACAATCCACTTCAGGTGGGAGCTAAGCCCAAGTCCAGTGACTCTTCCTCTCCAGAAGCCTTTCCCAGTATGTCACACCCTCTATCTGATCAAACTCAGGACCTTCAGCTTGTGAGACTGATGCGCTGCCTATAGGGCCAGAGTCACTGGACTTTGGCTTGGGTTTAGCTCCCATCTGAAGTGGATTGTCATTCCCCTGAGGGTCCCCCTCTCAGTCTGAAACTGCTAGCTTGGGATTCCCTTCAGGGTAGATTCCCATGGGGACAGGGAACAAGTACAAACTTTGGGGTTTCCAACCTATAAGCTAGTCCTGAAACTTGGGGTTCATCAGATCCCACTAGGCCACAAGTTTGGGATTCCTAGATTCTATGTTGACAAAGGATACAATTTCTGAAATTTTTTCTTTGCAAATTTGTCCATTAATCCACATTAGTGTGTTCTACCTGTTTCAGTCCAAGATATGAACTCAGCAACAAACATTTAAGTGCCTATATTGTGCCAGATTCTGTGCTGGGCACTTGTATACAAAGACAGAAATGAATTAAGTCTCAGTCCTCAAGTTTGTATTTTAATGAAAAAAACAAAAGCTCACCTATAGGTATACAAAACATATAACCTTGAAGGGAAAGGACAAGTTCAGAAGACTAGAACACAGTGTATACATATGAAAAGTAACTTATGAATGAAGGAATATTTTGTTTTACTGTTCTATTTCATTTTATTTTTCATTTTATTCATTTATATTCATATATATTCATATCTCCCTTAATTATATACTAAGACAATGAGGGATGGGATGGGGCCACATAATTTTATTATGTCCTACAGTGCCTAGAATATAATCTTGTTCTGTTCAATAATTTTCAGTTATATCTGACTCTTCCTGACCCCATTTGGGGTTTTCATGGCAGAGATACTACAGTAGTGTGCCATTTTCTTCTCCAGCTCATTTTACAGATGAGGAAACTGAAGCAAACAGGGTAAAGTGACTTGCCCAGAGTCACACAGTTACTGAATTTGAATCCAACACTATCCACTGTGCCTCCTAAGCTGCCCAAATAATCTTATACTCTGACAAATGCTTGTTCAATTCACTGCAATAAGAAATCAAACTGGAAAAAATTAGAAATGCAACACTAACAACCAAAATCCAAATGCAGAAATCATAGAGAATAAAAATCAAGTAAAATTAAAATGAGTCACTGGAAAGTCTATTATCCTATTCCTGTCGTTTTCAAAAATGAAATCTGAACAATATATTCCCCCCCCTAAATTCCAATGAGATCCTCTCAGATTAAATTCCCTGTATTAAAATTATACCTCTCTTTTCCTTCCTTTTGATTCATCCAAAAAGCATATTTAAGACTACCCTTGGTAGTTTCAAAATAGAAAAAAAAAATCCTGCCTTTAAGAATATTTCAAAAACATTGAGACGTGCTTAATTCCTAGGTGAGTAATAAAAATGCACATTTTGGTCATCAAACAACACTGGTCAGCAGTTGTTTCATTTTTGGTCTCAATGAACTTTTCAAATGCAGGGTTAAATATTCAATAGTCAGTATTTATTGAGAGTCTACCTAGGTACTAGCCACTAAGTTATTCACATTTAAGAAACCAATCATTCACAGAAGTTCCCACATTTATTCTTAAAAAATGAGTAACCCTAACCAAAAAAAGAAAAATGATAAATTTTGGAGGGACTGTGAGGAAAGTGGGACACTAATATACTATTGGTAAAGCTGTGAACTGATGCAACCACTCTGGAGAGCAATATGAAACCATGTTCAAAGGGCCACAAAACTATGCATACCCTTTGAGCCAACAATACCACTACTGGGTCTGTATCTCAAAGATATCAGTGATAATGGAAAAGGACCAAATATTGTACCAAATATTTTTTGTACCAAATATATTGTACCAAAATATTTTTTTAAGCAACTATTTTTGTAGTGGCAAAGAATTGAAAACAAAGAGGTTGTCCATCACTTGGGGAATGGATGAACAAGTTGTGGTATGAGCTATAATGGAATACTATTACACCATAAGAAACAACAGGATGAGTTCAGAAAAGCCTAGATTTATATGAATTGGTACAAAGTGAAGTGAGCAGAAATAGGAGAACAATGTATACAATAACAAATATTATACAAGAAACTGTGAAGAACTAAACCATTATCAGCAAAGCAAGTTTTCAAGATATTCACAAGGGATTCTCAATGAAAATGCTATCCATAGCCAAAGAAGGAACTGTTGTAGTCTGAGGCAGATTACAAGGAATGTCATCTTTCACTTTATTTCCTCATGAGATTTTTATTATACATGTGATATGCACCTTCTATCACAACATAAGTGATATGGAAATATGTATTGCATGAAAGTGCTGATATAACCTATATCTGACTATTTATGGTGGGGAGATGAGGGAAAAAAATCTGAATCCTCAAATGTCAGAAAAAACTGGCAAGAACTGTTTCAACATATAACTGAAAAAATAACATCTTTTTAAAAAGAATAAACTATTTTACATAGGAAGTTTCTTAAAACACTGATCTAGACGAACTAAAATGGTGGTACGTTTCACAGAAACATAAAATTAATGTATCTCTTTTGAAATGGCAAGTGCACTATATTGTATTTAGGTCTCCTCTCTTAACTTTATACTGTGTACCCTAGAAACCATTGTCAATACACCAGAAGAGAATCCAAACATCTGCCTAAAATTATAAAGAGAAAAGCACTCTGGCAACAAGGACAAAAAGGCTGGCCTTGGGAGTCAAAAAGACCCAGGGTTTGAATTCTCCCTCAGATAGTTTCATTATTTGAATATGGGCAAGCAAGTGAACCTCTAGTTAAATCTCAGCTTTTGGATGACTCCCCCTATAAACCACTTTTGTTCCTATGTATATGCCACTGAACTAAGATGGAGAAAAGTCATACCACCTGATAGGCCCCACTGTAAATTTACCTTACTCAACATCACTTGCCCCACCATACACACTAAGCAATCCTTCTTTAACTGCCTTAGAAACTCTCTACCCCACAGCAGCAATTCCAAACCTTTTCCTCCTTCCTCAAATCTCCCATGGCTCCCTTTCCCTGAGAACACTGCTTTATATTTTATATAGAAAAAAACTGAAGCCATTCTCCTATCACTCAGGTTCGTTCTGCCAATATCTCCTCCTTTACCCGTATCTCACATGAAGAGGTAGCCTTGCTCCTCACCAAGATCTCCACTTGTTCAAGCAATCCCATTCCAAGGGATTCAATATATTCAATTCAACACTCTCCCCTCTGTCATCCCCACCCACTTCCTTTATTTTCAATCTCTCCCCATGTAATGGCTCCTCTTCCCTTCACTCTACAAACATTTCGTCCTCATCCTCAAAAAACCTTGCATGATACTTTCATAATTGTTTTATATCTCTTCTAGCCTTTGGGACTAAACTCTCTAAAAAGGCTGTCTAAATCAAAGCTATATATAGTCATACCAAAAAACCCTGCTCTTAATCACTGTTAACTAGTGAAATGCAAATTAAAACAAGTCTGAGGCACCACATCACACCCACCAGATTGGCTACCATGACAAAAATGGAAAATGACAAATAGCTTGAAGGAGATGTGAAAAAATTGGGACACCAACACAACCTTGGAGTTGTGAACTAATCCAACTATTCTGGAGAACAATTTAGAACTATGTCCAAAGGACTAGAATAGTGTGCATATCCTTTGACCCAGCAATACCACTACTAGGTCTGTATCCCAAAAGAAAAGGACAGATACATACAAGAATACTTATAGCAGTTCTTTTTGTAGTGGCAAAAAATTGGAAATTGAGGGAATGCTCATGGATTGTCAAATGGCTAAATAATTTGTGGTATATGACTGTGATGGAATCAATACTATTGTGCTGCAAGAAAATGATGAGCACAATGGTTTCAGAAAAATATGGGAGCTTTGGCAAGGTAAAGCGAGTAGAACCAGGAGGTATTGATGATCAACTGTGAATGACTTTTCTTATCGATACAATGATCCAAGACAATTCCAAATTATGATTAAAAATACTATCGACAAAAAAAATATATTATCGACCTCCATAGAGAGAATTGAAGTCTAAGTGCAGATTGAAGCATAATTTTTTCCACTTTATTTTCCTGGTTTTTTTTTCTTCAAAATACCAATATGGAAATGTTTTGCATGTATAATTGTTATCACATTTCTTGCTTTATCAATGAATAAGGGAATGGGAAAGGGAAAGAATTCAGAATTCAAAAAAAATTTTAATGACTTATAATAAGGGCGGGGTTAAAAAGTCTGTTTAGTATACAATAGATACCTCCATTTTACTTTCACTTTTTTAACCCTTTGCAACCCAGCTTCATCATTCCACCAAAATGCCCTCTCCAATTTATTAATGATCTCTCAATTGGCAAACCACTGATGGCCTCTTCACAATCTTCATTCTCAACATCTTTAGCTTTTTACACTGTTAATAATCTCCATTTAGACACTCTTTTCTCTATAGGTTTCAGAGACAACAATCTCTCTTTGTTCTCCTATCTATCTGACCCCTCCTCAAATGTTTGCTGTATTGCATCCAGCAATATCTTGCCCTCTAATAGGTATCCCACTGGGTTCTGTTCCATGCTGCCATCTCTTTTCTCTCTATACTACCTCACTAGGTGATCTCATTAGCTGTCCAGGACTTAATTACCATCTCTATGATAACAATTCTCAAACTCTACCCATCCTGTCATAACCTGACTTCCAATCTCCAACTATCTTTCAGACATCTCTAACTGGATTTCCAACAGACTTCTTAAACTCCAAATATCCAAAACTGACTAAGCCCCCTCCCAACTCTTCTATCAACTTCCTTATTGCTGCAAAGGGCATTATCCTTCCAGGCTCTTAGGCTCTTCATCACCCCACCAATTTCCAAGCTGGAGCCAAGAACTGTCCATTTCTCTTTTCCAACATCTCTTGAATAAGGCTAGATCCTTTTCCTCCTGTGACCTTGACATCATCCTGAGGCCATCATTCTTACCTAGGTTACTTTAATAGCCTGCTGGGAGGGATCTGCCAGGCCTCAAATCTTTCCTCACTCCAATCCATCCTTCATTTGGGGCCATCAAAGTGATTTTTCCTAAAGCACAAGTCAGAGCATGTTATGTCTCTGAATTCATAAACTCCACTGGCTCCCTATTGCCTTTAGGATCAAATACAAAGTGCTTTTAAAGCCCTTCATAACCTAGCCCCCTCCTGCTTTCCAGTCTTCTTTATATCTTACTCTGGCTTCCTGGTGACAAACACAATATACTCCATTTTCTCAGGCTTTCCCCCTTCTCATCTACTACTGACTCCCTCTCCCACCCCTTTCAAGTCCCAAACAAAATCTGAAAGCCTTTCCCTACCACTATTTATTCTAGTAACCTCTCTTTTGTCTCTTTATCTTGTATAAAGGTTATCTGAAAATATTTTTTCTGCTTCTGGTCTCTCCCATTAGCTAGTGAGCTCCCTGAGGGCAAGGACTGTCTTATGCCTCTTTTGTGTCTTCAGCACTTAGCATAGTGCCTGAAAAATACATAGTTGGCATTGGCACATGCATAGTAGCCATGTAATGTTTACTGACTAAATCCCCAAGACTTTTGTCATTTGTAAAATGGAAAAAAATAATAGTTCACAGGCTTATTGTGTAGGTCAAGTAAGACAATATGGGCAAAGCATATTATAAAATGTTAAATAAAGCACAAAAAAGTTCATTATGATAAAGAAGTGACTTTTAAAAGTTGATAGTAAGTTAATTATTTCTCAATTTCATTCATAAGCTTTTTTGCTCATTTCTTATTTTTATTGTATTCAGTATCTTCTTTCTTATGTCTTAATGAAAATGCTCATGATCAAGTTTCAAATCCTATCTCACAAAAACTATATTTAAAATATTTAAATAGCTATATTTGTATTTTTCATTCCCCAATTGTAGTATCATAAGCCTGATAAAACTAGGCTTAACCATATAATGTATGGAGAAAAAAGTATACAAATATTTTAGTTTCTCTTTCACTATTAAAAATTAATCCACACCCACTCAGGAAAAAAGTTAAATGCTAAGTTCCTTGGTTGTGTATAGTATAGCAGTAGTCTCTCGGTAACCGAGGATGATGATTGGTTGTGTAGTGAGATGACAAAATGCGTTCCAAAATCTCAGAATGAATAGATTTTCAAATACTGATTATTTTAACTCCAGATGTTTATATTTCACAAATATTTATTCTGGTAAGTGGAGTCATTTCTCCATTAGGTATAAAAAAAAATTTGAAGGAAATAGGCATATTCAACTGGTAAGTCTGTAAAACAAATTTTCAAAGACCTGGCCTCTTTACCGTATTTGTATAATAAAAATTCTACGTCCAGGTATAACACCATCTATTATTCAGATGAGTTTATTGGTGTGTTCAGATATTTACACTCAGATGATATTATTAGTAATTGTCTATTGGAAATTTTCAGAAAGTTTGGGGCTATGAAAAATGCCATTGCTTTCCTTTAAATGTCCTTCTGAGTTAAAGATGTCTGGCATAACTAGTTAGTTATAAGGATTAAGAATGTAAGCCTGTGTAATAATATTTTAGAAGTTAATGTATTTAAGCAAACAAAAGTTTAATCATTTTTAGAATTGTCTGAAACTAGAACAGTAAAAATAGTCTTGTTACTATGTATTTACTTTTCATTAATTCTCAAAATTACAATGCACACAAAGGCCAAAATATGGCACTAACAATAAAACACATATACTTTTCTCAAGGAACTTTTTCCCCCAACATGGAAAATGATAGCTACCTTTGACCTGACTGGTACACTTTTTGCAGAATATTAGAAAAGTCAACCTTTCAGAACCCAGCCATTAATTCAAACATTCGTTTTTTCCTCCTTTGAGATTAAACTTGTTAGCATACAAATATTAACAAATCCTTTATGAAATCAGCATTTGATAGGAGTGGGAATATATCACTGAAGCTTATAATCTTATAATAGCAGGCCTCAAATCAAGAGTTGAGTAGAAAGCCAGAAAGAGAGCTTATTCACTAGTGTGGCACCCAAAGAAATCTTTCCTCTTCCTGCCAAAAAGTGAGACAACAAGGAAGTCATCAATGCAGCTCAACTTTCCAGATTAACCTAGGTAGGGCACAAAAACAAATCCTAGTCTTACACACCAACACCAAACATAGTGTGTAATTGTACTAATAACAAACACCGTTTAACTCATAAAGTGAAGGTGACTTTCCGATGAAGTGTTAAAAAAAAAATGCTGAATATTAACAAGTGTATCCTGAAAAGTTTCTAGGAAATACAAAACAGGAGCAAAATGGTAGTAGTAAAGGACCTTTTTCTCCAACCCAACAAAAGCCATTAGAAATAGGGCTTCACACATTTACAAAATCACACTTGATTGGAGAGGGGATTAGAGAAAATGACATCCATAAAAGACACTCAAAAGCACAAAATCAAAGAGAACTGGGTTCTTCACATTATGGCCAAAAGAATCACAATGCATTTTTTTTTCCTTTTCATTCATGTAGCTTTAGCTGAATTTTTTCTTTCAGAATCTCTGATTTTATCATCAGTGTGGGGTTCTCCTAAAGCAGAAACCTCTCCCCTTTCAGGTAGGGAAGCCTCACCAAGACACAAATGAAGATCTACAAAGTTAAGTCACTTGCTCAGGACCACACAACCCAGAGGGTGTCTGTAGGTAGTATAAAAACCAACTCTTCCCCGAGTCTAAGGCAAGCTATTATGCCAAGATGCTCTAACAGTTTAACTATAACAAATGGGACAAGATGCAATGAAGGAGAAATCAGCTTCGTAGGAAGATTTTAAACATTCACAGTAGACATCTAAAAACAATTCTAAGAATCAAATATACTTCACAGGGAAGTAATTTTTAAAAGTTGGAACGAAGTGAATGAAATGAAGTGCTCAACTTTCTAATTGTTTGGTTTTTAATTCTCCTCCCCTAATTCAAGAATAACATCCGAAGCCTATTCTTTATCAATTGAAAAAATCTGTTTAACTCACATCGTCTCCCCCGTCTTGGCTACGTGACAAAGAAACTGATCCAGCACTGGACAAACTTCTTTTTTCCCCCTCTTCTCAAAATCTGGGTGGGTGATTGAAAAGAAGAAAAAGAAACAAAGTTAAAGCAAGTATACCTTAAATATGGAGCAGTATTTTTTTTTCCTGCGCTCATCCCCCCCAACTCAACTCCCCCTACAAATCAAAAACTTTTCCCCAAGTCCCTCCCACTGTCATTCAAAAACAGAACAGAAGCCAGGGCCGGGCCGAGTACCCTCGACGCCTCGGGTGGCTTTGGGGAAAAAAAACTCGACCCCGTCCGGGGGTACCTGGGGGGCCCTACCCCTCTCCCTGGCAACCCGAATCCACGGGCTGCGGCTTGGAACGTGAGAACCCCATGGCTCCAGTGACACCACCTGGGCCGGGCCGGGCCGGGGAGAACTCTCACGGTGCTGGGCCGTCCAAAAAGTTCCCAGCCGCCGCCGCCGCCGTCGTCGTCGTCCAGGAGGAGGTCAACAAGTGGGGGCGGGGAGGACTCCAGTTTCTTTTTTTTTTCCCCTTTTCTTTCTTCCCTCCCTCCATTCCGGGTTGTGGGGGGAGGTCCAGCCGCCCCCCCTGCCCCCCACGACGGCTCCCGACACAAAGCCCCGGGCGGGGCGGGGCTGCCCCCGGGGCCCGGTCCGGGGAGGAGGGGGACGGCGCGGGGGACCCCCTCTCCCGGCCCCCACCTTTGAGCGCCTCCTGCAGCCTTTCCATGTCCATGGTGGCCCGCGTCCCTCGCCGCCGCCGCCGCCTCCCTCCGCGGTGTCCCGAGTCCCCGGGCCCGGAACGCCGCCGCCCCCCCGCCGCCCTCACACGCGCGCCCCCACGCAGGCCGCACACACGCAGGCACACGCGCGCACACTTGCGCCGTCCCGGCCCCCTCTCCCTCACACACACGCGCGCACACTCGCCTCACACTCGCGCCCTCACCCACACACACATACACGCAAACGCACACCCGCGCACAGACACACACACGCACACACACGCACACGGAGGCGACGATGGCACCGGCAGGGAAAGGGGCGAGCGAGCGAGCGAGCACCTCCCGAGTGCCCACAATCAGCTCCCCAACATGGCGCCCGGCACGTCACCGCGCGCACGCTCCCTGGGCCGCCGTCCTCGTCCCCGCCGCAGCTCAGCGCGGCCCCGTGCCCCAGCGCGCCCCCAAGGGCTCTGGGCGGGGCCACGGCCCAGGGGCGGCCGGAAGCGCACCTGGGAGGTGGGGTCGAGGGCGGGGCCTCCGTGCAGACGCCCCGCCCCCCGGCCCCGAGCGAGGCTGCGAGCGAGACGCCAGCCAAGCTGTACGCCTGCGTCTGCGGCGGCAGCTGGCGCTGCTTCTGGGCACGTAGCGTCTCAGCCCGAGAGCTCCTGGGACACCGGAGGAAACCGAGGCCCGGGAATGGGGACAGCGAAGAGCACCGGCTTTGGGGACAGAAATCCCGAGTTCAAATTCCACTCCTGGTGCATTCGATTGTGACCTCCTTGAGGGTGGGCACTCTTAAGTCCTCGTATCCCAGCATTTTATAGCCCAGAGACTGGCATATTATGGGTAATTAATAAATATTGATTGATTGATTGATTGGTCCACTAGATAAGAATCCCTTTGAGGCTGGGCACTCACAGACCTCTTTGTATCCCGGCATTTATAGACCAGTGTCTGGCATACAATGGATGATTAATAAATATTGATTAATTGATTGATTAATCCATTAGATAGGAAGATCCTTGAGTGTACACACTCGTAGACTTCTTTGGATCCCAGCATTTAGCAACAGTGCCTGGCACATAGTCAGGACTTAATGTTAGTTGATGGATATATTGATGGCTGCCTGACCAGGCCTGTGACTGCAAGAATCACATCACTCTCTTGCTAATTTCCCCATCCATCCATTGAGGGGATTTTGTGTTAGATGGTAGACAGACTCTGAGGTCCATTTCAACACTATCATTCATTCATTTAGTAAATATGTATTAAGTGCCTACTATGTGCCAAGCACTGTAGTGTCATAGTATCACAGATATAGACTACCCAAAAGGGCCTTGAGAGTCCACAGAGTCCAAGCTTCTCAATGGAGTGTTGGGGAAACTGACTTGTAGGAAGTGTACTGTGTTCAAATCTCATGTCCAGCACAACAGCTGTGTGACTCAGGACTCACTCCATCCTTCTAAACCTCAGTTTCCTCATCTGACAAATGAGGAAGTTGGACTAAGTAGCTTCTCTATTTCCTTCTAACTATAGTTGTACATAATTCTATGATCTGGAGCTAAAAGAGGATATTGGAGGCAATCTGATCCAACTCCCTCTTTGACAGATGGAAGGCACCTCAGATTAAACCTGATGTTCAGGCCTATTCCATGAAAATGAATAAGCCCCACAGACAGCCAGAAATCACAATAATAACGCATATAGTGTTTGTAGTTTGCAAAGCACTTTACTAGGACTATCTTCTTCAGTTTTCTCTATAAGCAGGAGCGGTAGGTGCTATAATTATTCCCATTTGGCTCAGAGAAGATAAGAAACTTGCCTAATAGATAAGTTGCTTATTCCCCTCTCTGTCTCAGTTTTCTCAACTATAAAATGGGGATCATACTAGCACCTACCTCCTAGATTTGTAGTGAGGATCAAATAAAATAAGACTTGTAAAAATTGTTTAACATACTACCTGGTACATAGTAAATGCTAGATAAATGTTAACAATTCCCGCCCTCAGTGGACTCACATTTCAAAACTGGGAGAAAACACAGTAAAAGAACTTAAAAAAATAATTATGTACTTCCTGTATTGGTGGCTTTATTTGTTTTATTTCTCCTACTCTTCAAGTTCCCTTATATTTACTTGCCTTTCTGGAATCTCTGAGGGAGACAAGTAAATAATAACTAGAAGGGGGAGAGCAATAACCAAGAAGGGGGGACACCCACGCCAAACCCTGAAGAAGTCAAAGGATTCTAAAATAAGGTAAGGAGACATTGTATTCCAGCCACCCACATACAGAGATGGTAGATGGATTACTGTCTTGAAGAATTATAAGTAGGCTATATCAAGAAAGAAAGAGAAATAGACACGCAGACAGACAGACAGACAGACAGATAGATAGGTAGATAGATAGATAGATAGATAGATAGATAGATAGATAGATAGATAGATAGATAGATAAGTAGGAAGGTAGGTAGGTCGGTAGGTAGGTAGGTAGGTAGGTAGGTAGGTAGGTAGGTAGGTAGGTAGGTAGAGCCCTGTTAAAAGTACCCTTTCTTAGGGCAGCTAGGTAGCACAGTGAATACAGTACCAGGTCTAGAGTTGGAAGGATATGGCTTCTAATGTGACCTTAGGCTCTAACTAGCTGTGTAACCCTTGGGAAGCATTGGCGAACCTTTTAGAGTTCATGTGCCCAAACTGTAACATTAAGCCACTTGTAAGGCACCTCCCCTATTTTTCCCCTCCCCCATTACCCAGAGAGTGGAGAGAGGTAGTGCTTGCACTAGGCTGTTGGGCAGAGGGATGGAGCATGCAAAAAATGTCCTCTGGCATGGTGGAGAGTGGGAACAGAGCAGCCCCCTCCAGAATTCCAGGGCATGTGTGCCATGTCTTCATCAACAACACAGCCCTAAGGAATTCATTTAACCCTTGTTGCCTAGTCCTTTCCATTCTTCTGCCTTGGAATCAATACTTATTATTGATTCCAAGGCAGAAGGTAAGGGTTAAAAAAAAATACACTTTCTTTTCTTCAAATTGGACTATGTCAGAAATTCTGGGAAATATGGTTCCAAGCCACTGGGCTAGGCACTCAGGGGGATATAAAAATGACTAATAGCACTTCCAACCAAGGACTTTATAATGGTTTAATAGAATAATACATGTAAGAGAAGTAAAAATAATACAATATCTATCATTTATATAGCACCTGTTATGAGCCAAGTACTGTGTTACATGCTTGTATTTTGTTTTTGTTTTTTAAACCCTTACCTTCTGTCTGAATAAATTCTAAGTATAGGTTCTAAGGCAGAAGAATGGTAAGGCAATGGGGTTAAGTGACTTGTCCAAGATCACACAACTAAGATGTTTTGGAGGCCAGATTTGAACCCAGGTCTAATTGGACTCCAGGGCTGGTTCTCTATCCACTGTTCTATCTAGCTACCCCCATGTTATATGCTTTTTACAAATATTCTCATTTGATTCTCACAACAACCTTAAGCAATATTTACTATTATTATTCCTGTTTTACAAATGAGGAAACAGAGGCAGATAGAGGTTAAATGACTTTCCCAAGGCCATATTGCTAGTGTGTATTTTAAACTGGATTTTAATTCAGGTCTTCATGATTCCAGGCCTGTGCCACCTTGTTTCCACTACCAGTACAAAATAGAGTATGACAAGTTTGTTCAAGAGTTTCAAAGTTCAGAGGGTGGAAGGATTACTTCCAGGTGGAGAGGATTCAATTCAATTCAAATTCAACAAATATTTTAAAGTGCCTGTTATATTAAAGGTATTATGTCACATATGAAGGATATCAAGATGGAAAATGGTGCTCAATCCTTGCCCACAAAAAACTTTCCCTCTAGTGGAGGAATTAAGATGTAAATACCATATTACAAATGAAAATGTAATGATCCAACCATTCTGGATGGCAATTTGGAACTATGCCCAAAGGGCTTTAAAAGACTGTCTGCCATTTGATCCATCCATATCACTGCTGAGTTTATACCCCAAGGAGATCATAGGGAAAAATATGTGTACAAAAATATTTATATCTGTGCTCTTTGTAATGGCAAAAAATTAGAAAATGAGGGGATGCCCTTCAATTGGGGAATGGCTGAACAAATTGTGGTATATGTTGGTGATGGAATACTATTGTGCTCAAAGGAATAATAAAGTGGAGGAATTCCATGGAGACTGGAATGACCTTCAGGAAATGATGCAGAGTGAAAGGAGCAGAACCAGAAGAACATTGTACACAGAGACAGATACACTGTGGTACAATCAAATATAATGGACTTCTTTAGTAGCAGCAATGCAATGACCCAGGACAATTCTGAGAGACTTATGAGAAAGAATACTATCCACATCCAGAGAAAAAACTGTGGGAGGGGGCAGCTGGGTAGCTCAGTGGATTGAGAGCCAGCCCTAGAGACGGGAGGTCCTAGGTTCAAATCTGACCTCAGAAACTTCCCAGTTGTGTGATCCTGGGCAAGTCACTTGACCCCCATTGCCTAGCCCTTACCACTCTTCTGCCTTGGAGCCAATACAGAGTATTGACTCCAAGACAGAAGGTAAGGGTTTTTAAAAAAGGGGGGAAAAAACTGTGGGAATAGAAACACAGAAGAAAAACAACGGCTTGATCACATCATTCAATGGGGTTATGATTGAGGATGTAGACTCTAAACAATCACCCTAATGCAAATATTAATAATATGGAAATAGGTCTTGATCAATGACACATGTAAAGCCCAGTGGAATTGCTTGTTGGCTACAGGAGTGGGGTGGGAGGAAGGGAGGGAAAGAACATAAATCTTTTAACAATGGAAAAATATTCTAAATTAATAAAATTTTTCAAATAAAAAATGTAATGAATGCCCAGGCCAGAGGTAATATCTGACATAGGCTTTAAATGAGTGGAAGAAAAAGAAGCAGAGAAGAAAGAAGAGAGCCATTTTCTGATATGGAAGATGGGAAGCCCAGAGAAAGAATTGTTAGCAGATAAGAACGGGTACTAGTCCTCTACTCCCATGATAATGTTGGAGAGTTATGTTGCAGTCAGACGTGGATTACTCTTAAATACCAGGATAAGGAATTTGTATTTTGCTCTATAAAGATCTCAGAAGCAAAAAATCAAAACCATTTAACATAGACAAGGTTGCAAAGGAAGAAAAAACTGGAGAGACAGACAGACAGACAAAGTGCTAAGGAAAGAGCCTTGACAAAACAGCCACACTGATAACTGATAAAAAGAACCTTGAAAAACAAACACATGGATAATTAAAAAAAAAAAAAACCTAAGGAGGCACTTGTCAGTTGTGGAATTATTAAAAAATTATAGCATATGAATATAATGGAAAACTATGTTGTGATAGGAAGCTAGGAGGCACAGTGGATAGAGTGCCAGGTTTGGCATCAGAAAGGCTCAAGTTCAAATCCAGCCTCAGACACTTACTAGTTGTGTGATCTTGGGCAAATTACTTGACTCTGTTTGCCTCAGTTCCCTCCTCTGTAAAATGAGCTAGAGAAGGAAATGGCAAACCACTCTAGTATCTTTGCCAAAAAAATCCCAAATTGGGTCATAGAGAGTCAGACATGACTGAACAAGAATGACATGGAAAAGAATTGCAAAAAAATAGAGGTTTCATGGATGAGATCTTGAATTTGTTGAATTATAGAAGCATAATTTATTTTGACTTACATTTCTACTTCTGACACTTTCTTAACTTCTCTGGTCCTTGAGTTACATAATGTTTCTTCCCTATTACCATTCAAGAGCTTCTTTGCTGCTATCCATGTAGTAACTTGCTGGCAGAGACCCTAATTGTAGATGAGAGTGTATCTGTCCATACCCTAGAACCCTTATAGCCACAGCCTATGGGTCCTGACTTGTTAAATTTTTTTGTGGTTGAGGCTGAAATATATTATTTAGGTGGTTGCCAGGGATTTAATTTCTAAATCCCAAAATGAATTATTAAAGTAAATGGAATTTATGGTAGTTTATTTACAATAGAGGGAAGATATTAAGGAATGAGAGAGAGAGAGAGAGAGAGAGAGAGAGAGAGAGAAACTCTGGCTTCTTCTGATACCAATTAGAATCTCTGAGCCCCAACCAGGGGAAGAGAGTCTCAAGAAGATGGACCTCACCTGGAGGGGTCACTAAGTCAGGTGACAATCTAAAAGAAGTCTGGGTGTCTGCTTTCCAGTTGCTCCTCAAGGGTCTGTCTTCCAGACACTCCTCTAAGCCAGTGCCCGAATCTCTGAATGACTGTCCAAATGTCTGAATCCAAATGAATGATATGAATCTGAATGATCAACTCTGAATGATCCAAATCCTTGAAATGCCTTTTGGTCCTCTTTTTAAGGATCTTTTTCTCTTGTGTCACCTCCCCTAAATTTTCATGTCTACCAATCACAGCAGATGCTTTTCTCCAGGACTGCCCACTCTTTAGTTCTCACCTTCTCTGGTTAGATTTTATCTTTTCGGGTTACTTAACACCTCTTTTGGTAAATTCACCTTTTGTAGTTATTTAACACCTTTTTTGTGGTTAATTCACCTTTTGTAGTTACTTAACACCTTTTTGTAGTTAAAATCTAAAAATAGATTGTAGCTTACAATTCTAGATTCACTATAAAGGAAGAGCTAAATACCTTCTTTGTTACAATCAGAAGATTACAATTTTATCTTCACAATAAAGAAAGAGCTAAGTATCTTCATTGTTATAATCAGAGGAGAGCTAAATCCAGTCTTCACAGACTGGAAATCCTACTGAAAGGGATAATTAAGGGGAACAGTATAACAAGTATAACCTTATGTTGGATAGTTGTCCAAGGACCAATCAAGGATTGCCAGTAAACAATGACAGTTTGTGGTCATAGTATAGAGGAACCATCCGTGGACTATTCATTTCCTATAATTCCTGAAACTAAATAGACTTTACTCATTAGAGGTAAATTCTCTGAACTATATATTTCAGAAGACCCTTAATGAGCTCATCACATGGTGGCATCTGTAGTTGTGTACTTGGTTGGGGGTGCTGAAGCTTCTCTCTGGTAGCTTTAAGGACAGCAGAGTCTTGTGAGGGAGTCTGGTGAAAACATCCACAATGTCAGGAAAGATGGGGTCTAGAGGAGAGAGGAGAGAGGTGGGCATAAAGTAGTACAAAGTTGGGCACACTGAAACTCGAGCATCTCATGAAGATGTGCATGATGGCTGTGAGAAAAGTCAGCACTCTCCAGACTGATACAACCTCTAAGATAGGATGGGATGAGAGCAGAACATCCTTAAACTCCCATCTTCAACATCAGTGCCATGAATGATTTGTGCCATCTTCTTGCTGTGTTCAGGAGACCAGGGAATTAATGGAGGATTGATTAATGCTGAAAATATTTGGAGCAGCTACAAAGAACATTTACAACCCGATTCAATTCCTTGCTGTTTACTTTGTTAACCTGTTTCATGATCTGGTATAAATATAGAGTCATAGGAGCTGGGAGCTCTGGATCTGAATAGGTGATAGCCCAAATAGTACTTTAACAGTATACTGAGCTAGGTGGCTAAGTGGATTGAGAAGCAGGCATAGAGGTGGGAAGGTCTTTAGTTCAAATCTGACCTCAGATACTTCTGAGCTTTATGACCCTGGGAAAGTCACTTAACTCCCATCATCTAGCCCTTAATGCTCTTCTGCCCTTGAACCAATACACAGTGTTGATTCTAAGAAAGAAGGTAAGGGGTTTTAAAACAATCAAAAAAACTTTATAAGGAGTTCAAGACAATGTGATGCAAAATAGTGCTTCTGAAAGCCTCTAAGAAAGAGATGTGACATGCATGGATCAAGGAGTGGCCACTATTGAGATCTTTGGTTTATTGATATATTGAAGAGGAAAGACCTAAGCAATTGATATATGGATGGCCCAGTTCAAATGTCCTCCATGAAACCTTTCCCATGGCTAGAAGCAACAATCTTTCCCCATATCTGAAATTCCTTAAGGCTTTATTTGCACCTCTCTCAGAGCATTAATGCAGTATTGCCTTGTGTCATATTTATTTGGCCACATATTTTTCTCCCTAAAAAAAATCATGAACTCCTTGAGAAGGATGGGGAAATTTATCTATAAGTTCCCTGCCAAGTCTCCAATTTTATGAATTTGAAGTAGTCAGGAAAGGTTTGAAAGTATTTTGTTTTCAAAAACATAGCCCCACACCTTGGCACACAGGAGGCATTCTATCACTATATGTCATTGACTATTCATTTTATCATAGTACAGCCAAAGTCTCACCTGCGTTGTGACGCCTTCCTCACCCTCTCTTTGACATTCCTATTACACTTTTAATTTACACCACATCATTTTAACCCTTCTTTATTTATTATTGTAGGGTAGCCAACAAGACTTCTTGCTGGCTAGAAAAAAAGGCTCTGTAGGCCAAGTCAACCTTTGGGCATTCTTTTTTAATCTACCCTTGAAAATGTTCAGCCCACTCAGAATTTATTGTTTGCTTAGACCTGGGTTCTACATCTTGAGGTTTTATTCCCAATAGATATTCATTATCAAGACAGAAATATGAACCATGTTTGCTAAATAATGATGTTCTTGACTCCTTCGCTTAATCTTTGTTGGGGTCCTTAGCTTCATGTGCACAGCAATCAAAGAGGATCTTGGGAACAAGATAAGCTTCTGTAGCCTAGCTTTCCCACAATGCCTTTGGATGTTTTTTTTCAAGACTCCAAAAGACGTTTCAAGAATGCAGGCTCACAATTATTTAAAAGGAGTTAAACAGAATTGTCTAACCCAATCAAATATGTATCTGGAGTCAAAGGCCCTGAGTCTGCACCTGAGAAAAGCAACCAAAAAAAGGGACAAGCTCAGCCTGTGGTATTCTGCTAGATTTTTTTGGCTGCCTGGATTCTGTCTCAGCTACATACTAAAGGAATATTAGCATTGCACCTGTGGCTTCTAGGCACTCCATTTCAGTGGTGAACAATTATTGTTTATCCTCCATTTTCAAAGTGTACCAATGAAATAACAGGGTGGCATCCTGACCTGTGCACAAATTGGATTTAAGTGAGACAGAGTTGTACGAAGTAATGTATTTTCATAAAATCCAAGATTTAAAATTTTTGTTCAAGAAAGATCTTCAAGGAAAGAAGCTTGCTAACTCCTAAATTCCAAAGAATGAACTGTTTGCAGAAAGATGCCTGAAACCCTACACTACATTAGAAAGATCCAGAATGAACTTTGGGGTACAGTTGATTGAACTGAAGGTTGATTGAACATTTATTTTGAATGTATACTCTTATACCAAAAGGGGACTGCCCCCTAATTGGTTTATGCGCCCAGCAAAACATTGGTTTTGCTGTCTCTCTCTTCTATTTCCCTCTTATCTCTAACTATTGTAGTTTTCTCTTAGAAGTTAAAATTTTGTATGCACTAGCAGTTAGAAGATTTTAGAGGTACAAGATGATTATTGGAGAGACTAGTCCCCCAATCATCATTGGGGGGATTGTGAATTTTAGTTTTACTACACCCTGCTTAGTCTTTAGAATTCTAGCAATCAGAAATGTATACACCCCCACTTAAGGATTAAGTGTTGGGGAGGAAGGCCTATGACTGGCATGTACTAGCAAGTGACAAATCAGAAACAACTAACTGACCCCTGGGCTATCCTAAGCCAAGGTTAAGCCACCATTGGCACATGTGAGACACATGTGGAACTCGAGCCTGGAGGAGCTCCTCAGACTGCTTCCTTTTAGATGGTCACATGGTGAGTGATAAGATTGACTCCCCTTTCCCTTGACTTTCTGGAGAGGCCCCTTGGTCAAGGCCTGGCTCAGCTGGGCTGGAGTTTTAATTCCCTTTCCTCTTTCTCTCTCATTCTTAATTTTCTTCCTTCTATTGTAAATAAACCACCATAAAATTCCATGCTGACTTGAGTATTTCATTGGGATTTAGAATTTAGATCCCTGGCAACCAATTAAAATTTATATTCAGTCTTAACCCTAAATTTACCCTCAACAGTCTTGGAAATTTTACCCTTACAGTCATTAGCCTCATTGTCTCTTCCAGAATCATCAAAGTCAAATGGTAAGACAAAAATCATGATGACTGGTGATGACTGCGATACAGTGGATGATCTTGGCATCTTCATGTCTGACCAAGCTCTAAGTCCATGTTGGTGAACCTATGGCACATGTGTCAGAGGGTGCACTCCTCTACCCCTCTCCACGTGTGCATGAGGACACTGATCACATCACCCACCCCTCTGTCTAGCAGCCCAACGGGATCACTTCCTCCCTCCCCTGCCTCAGATAAGAGGGGAGGGATCATGCAGCATGAGGGTTACAGTGTGGGTACTTGGTCTATAAAAGGTTTGCCGTCACTGCTGTAAGCACTCTATAGTGCTGCTTTAGCTGCCTTCATGGCTGTTGAAACAAATTGTTCTCATCTGCTCATTCCATAGGGGAAAGCCTTCCCATGTTTGGGGCAGACAACCCCCCCCCAACTCGCCAAAGGATTTGTGGCTCATAGGTTACTCCTCAACATGGTTTAGCCTTTCTACTGATATGACTTACCAACGTATAGCCACTAGACATGCTACAGCTTCTTGGGGCCACAAGTGAGATTTGGTGAGAAATGACCACCAGTGGTGGATGAGTTGCCCTTAAAAGGGCTTGGCAAGCCCTCACACCAAAGGTGCTTTGAATACTCATACACCCTAGTGCTCAATGGACAGTAGCAGATGATGGAATAACACCCTCCAGATGGTAGCAAAGAACAGCTTGAGAAGCATAATTAATCATTCAATCAATCAACAATTTTTTTGGTTATCTTTTCTTATATATAGTATAATATGTAACATAACAATAATATGATACATATGATTTGTTATAAATATGTAATAAATTCTAACAAATATGCATATCCAAGAGAAACAAATTCTCACATTATCCAAGTCCAAAAATCTATATCTCATTCTTTTTTTCCTCCTCCCTCCTACCCTTCTCCCTTCCCCAAGAAGGCAGGTAATATGATATAGGTTGTACAAATGTTATCATATAATACGTATTTTCCTCTTCATCAGGTTGTGAATCCAGAAACACATTGCTTACACTAGAGAGAAATTCATGGAGGAAATGAAGTGAAGAATGGTTTGTTTCAATCTGCATTCAGGCTCGCTCTGTTCTCTCTAGGGCAATGGAGATCCTTTTTCATCCCAAGTCCCTTGGACTCAACAAGATTTTTATTTGTGTGTATTTTGTGCTACGCCCAAGACCTGAAGAGATGCCCAGCAGATATAAGGAAGAGGAGAGGTGACTCCTAGCAGAGACGAGGCAATAGCCAGTTGAAAGTTGGGGTGGAGAGAGGAGCCTTTTCATGGCATTACCATTGGCTATTGATAGTTCTGTAGTATAAGAGGTGTGACCTGACCTGGCCACAATTTTATTCTGGTGACAAGCTTTTCCATATGTCCATTCTGTGAGTGTGCTCTGGCCGTATGAGTACCCACTGCATGTGCTTTCCATATGTATGCCTGGCCACATATGTTTCCTTCATATGGTATCACTAGTCATATATCCACTTCTCCACTGGAGACTTGGTTACCTGTGAAAGAATTTCACTATGTCTATATAGTTGAGGACAAAGAAGGCAGGGAATCTTTTTTTTTTTAGCCTTTACTTTCCATCTGAGAGTCAATCCTGTGCAGTGGGTGTAAGAAAAAAGAGTGGTAAGGGCTAAGCAATTGGGGTTCAGTGACTTGCCCAAGGTCACATAGCTAGGAAGTATCTGAGGTCAAATTTGAATCCAAGACTCCCTGGTTCTAAGTCTGGCTTTAAATCCATTGAGCCACCTAGCTGCCTCCATTTTTTTAAAATTACTATTTGCTACACTGTTTGACTAGATTCCTTTTGTTTTGAATTAATTTGCCACTTCCAATCTGGCTACCAAGCTAAACTGCTTAGTGAATGCCCAGTAAATATCTGACTATCTGACTCAGATACTGAAGATAATAAAAATACTAAAAGCATACTTCATGATGAGGTGAAGGTCCAGCCCTTCTTCAAGAGCAATTAGAAGAAATTAGGCAGCAGGGCAAAAGAGGGCTGGGCCTTTAGACAGGAAATCACCTTAAATCTAAAAGAAGCCTCACCCCAAGTTCTCCTCCTACTAGAATTCTTTCTAAATTCAAGATATTTCTGTATTCCTGAGTTATCAAAGTCTCCACTGTGGGACTATTTATGGGTGATCCCATGCCATGTGTCCAGTAGTTACATCCCTGGAGTTCCAGATTTTTTTTGGACCCTCACGTTCTGTCTTAGAATCAATATTGTGTTCCAAGGCAGAAAAGCGGTAGGAACTAGGCAACAAAGAAAGTATTTGAGGACACATTTGAACCCAGGACCTCTGATCTCCAGGCCTGGCTCTCAATGCATTGAGCCAACTAGCTGCCCCTGAGAGTGATTTTTAAAAAGGAATAGGCAAATATAAGTAAAATAGGGTACAAAAATGGGGTAAGTTGAACAGAAATGCATAGTTCTGTTTTTGTTAAAGATCATAGGGTGTCATGGTCATCATTACTTATTGTGTGCAACATACTGAATAGGATAGTATTTTTATTATAAACCTTTTTATTTATTTAATTATAAAACCCTTACTTTCTGTCTTAGAATCAATATAGTGTACATACATAAATGAATGAAAAAATGTTTATCTTGACCAAAAGCATGAGAAAAATGAGAAATTACCCATTTTCCTAACAAAGGATATTGACTATGTGGATCTTAAAAATTCTCAGACCCTACTTCAGAACACTTGGTTAAGACCATTCCCCATTTTAAACAATGAAGGTACTTGATCAGGAATGTAAGAACTCTATTCTACCCCTACTTAAGCATACTTTAGGGGAAGATAAAGTTATAAACTCTTTACTGAACAATGAAAAGTACTTAACCCATACTTAAAGTAAAGCTAAAATACCTTAAGCTGGGTCTATTTTTAGATCTAATACAAAAAGGTGGGGAGTACCTATGAAGGTCAGGCAACTTGCAAACTTGCAAGGGACAAGCTCAACAGGAAAAAAAAGAGGTGTGAAGTTTTAGTCTACTCAAGTGTGAATTACTCAAAACTTTAGTCTACTCAGGTGTGAATTAAGAATGGTCATTGGAAAATGTCTACTGTGATTGGTAGACATGAAAACTTAGGGGAGGTGATAAAGGAGAAAATTCTCTTTAAAAGGAGGTCAGAAGGCCTCTAAAAAAGCTGAGCTTGCCAAAGCTGAATTGAAGGGCTCTGGCTGAACTTAACTGAGCTGAGGAGCTGAACTGGTGGGTCTCTCTGAACACTAGAATCTTGCTTGGGACAAATCTTGTGGTAAGTGGATTAAAGACTGACTGATCTCTCTCTTAAGGCTTAAGCCTAAGCTGGCCTAGCCCTTTTCTCATTATTTCCTCTTACTCTCTCTCTCTCCCTTTCATTAATTCCTTAATTTGTATTAATTAACATCTCTATAAAACCCAGTTGATAGGTATATTTAATATTTGGGAATTTTCCCATGGCGACCACTATATTTTTGATTTGAAACCATATTTTCGCGGTCACAGTTTATGACAACCACTCTTTTAACTGTAACAACTATGACCATACTTTTTGCCCAAGGAAATACTATTACACTTGAAGATGAATCAGTTACAACTGGGTTTTCTTTTATCATATGGTATTTGTCACATTTTGTCTTGTATCAATTAATATTTGAAGAAGAAAAAGAAATGGAGAGAAGAAAAGAAAGAAAAATAGTTCATCAAATTAAGAGATGAAAATGATGGAAGTTGTTTATTAGAGAGGGAAAAGAAGAAAAAAGGAAGTAGAAAAATGAGAAAGAACATAAAGGTGAGGAAAAGTAAAGAAGAGAAGGATCAAGAAAAGCAGAGCAGGAAATTGTGGCCCAGAAAATGAAGAGATTATTCAACGTCACAGAGACAGGTAGTCAAGAAGAGATATGGAAAAGGAAAGAGACAGTGACAGAGACAGAGAGAGCAAGAGAGGGAGAGGGAGGAAAAGAGGAAGAAGGAAAAAGTTAAGAGGAGAAAAGAAAGAAAAATGAGAAAGGAAGAGAAAGAGCAAGGACAGGCACAAAAGAAAAATTGAAGGAAGAGGATGGACAAAAGGAAGATTCTGGATCTTTGGACTTTTCCTTTGTTCTTTTCCATTCTAAGGTACAGGAAGTAGAGTTTCTGATTTGGGTCAGGAGTCCAAGTCCTGAGTATCCAGGGGTCCAGAAATTCAGGCCATGTTCTGGATCCAGACCAGCAGCAATATCCTGAGGAAAAAGTGTCCAAGGGGCTAGCCCAGTAGAAGTCAGTAGCCATGAAGTTAGTTAGATCAATGCTATGTAGGAAGTATGCTAAACTGCAAGTCTAATTCCATCCCTAGTGACTAAAGTGGTATACAGGGAGTTAAATGGCCCAGAGGTGTTGAGACAAATGTTTATTTTTGCTTCTGGTTAGAACTTGAAGTAAATATTCCTTTGTGGAATATGGAATGCTAGTCAATAGCCCCCTAAAAATGGGAGGAACACAGCCAGTAGGAGACTTGAGTTGATGGCAGACAAGAGAGATACTCCAATCCCATATGGGTGCCCGTCCCATGTGTCCTAAGAGGGGAGAGCTAAGAGACCTGACCCTCAGAGAGTGAGGTCAGAATCAACTCAGGTTACATTTGGATGCTTATAGCAGAGAGGAAGATAATTCCAAGGGGATCCCAGCATAATCAAAGGCTTATATTTCAGAATGAACATGTATGCCTAGGATCATAGAATAGAATTACCCAGCTGGAGTATGGGGTTTATATTGAAAAGGAGCAGCAGACCAAGTGTTATAAGAGTAAAAATTAGGGGTGTTGATTGTATATATTATTTTAGTGGTTGCCAGGGATTAAAATTCAATCCCAATAAAATACTCAAGTCAGTTTGGGATTTTTATGGTGGTTTAATTATAATAGAAGGAAGAAATTAAGAAGAAGAGATAGAGGAAAGGGAATTGGACTGCTCTGGCAAGCCAGATAGGAGTTCAGAGGCCTAGGCCAAGGGGCCTTCTCAATCTAGCTCGACTTCCAGCCACAAAGCCTCCTTCAAGATGAGGGGTCTCCTTTCAGGAGGTAAAGTAAAAAGGAATCAGCCTTTTACTCACCAAGGTCGCTCAGGGAAGATGCCTCACATAAACCACACTGCAAAGCTTCTCCCAGTAACCTCACCACCTCAAATGCCAAAACCCCACCACAGAGCTTCCCAGGCTGAAAGAGCCCAACGTCTCCACAAGAGACCCTGGAGAGAGGAAGTCATTTGAAATATATAGACCATTCTTTACATCACTTCCTGCATCTCACATGTACCAACGGTAGCTTAAGCTTGACTTAGGACGGCCCAGGGGGTCTGTCAGTTGTTTTCTGATTTGTCAATTGCTAGCACATGTCAGTCATCCTCCTCAACAATTAATCCTTAAATAGGGGTGTATACATTCCTGTTTGCTAGAATTCTAAAGACTAAGCAGGGTGGAGTAAATCTAAAATTCACAGTGTGAATCCTATATGATAGCAGGTTTGTTTGCTATTGTCATTAAATTTGCTCTTATGATTTTGGGAATTTTGATACTTCTTGAATGTGAATTAGTTGTTATACTACTGTTTTGAAAAGGTAAAAGTCATTTGCACTCACACTGTGAATCATGGCCAAGTTAAAAAGGAAATAGATTCCATTTTGGGGTGAGAAAACTTTGTATTCTGCTTCTCCTTGGGCAAATACAGTCTGTCACTGATTATGATATATATATATATATATATATATATTTTTTTTTTTATTAATGATTTTCCTTGTATGTGCATTAGAGTATTTGATTTTTCTTTTTTCTCTCATTTTATGTACTTGAAGCATGTTACCAATGTTAACTTTTTTATATTGCAGTAATATAAGTTTAAAATATATATTTGTTCTAATAGTAATATATACCCAAAAGCTTTAGACTATGGAAACCTGCCATTTATTGAAAAATGTTATGAGATTATGATTAATGTTTGTGTCTGATTCCAAGAGAAGGGAACAAAAGAGCCACAGCAGTGCCAAGGAGAACACAAAGAGCAATCTGATAGCAGGTTTGTTTGCTATTGTCATTAAATTTGCTCTATGAGAACAAGGTCAAAAAGGACCAAACCAATCCCAGTGAGATTAATGAGAATCTGTGTCAAGAGGACTTGTTTGAGGTTCAAGGTTGCAGTTGTTTGACATACATCATATCCAGCCTTCCCCATGCCACATTTGGACAAGTACCAAAGTTTGGCTACCATCCTGGCTCCCCCTATCCCAGAGAGTGAAGGTAAAATCAGACTAGGGAACGACACTTCCCTTTCACAAGAAAATCTAGTCCTTTTTTCTCTCTTAGAGTATGGCAATTTCCTGTAGTCCTGGCTGCAAATGGGTAAGTGCAATATTACTACATTTTGTCCTACAGACTTGTGGGACAGAAATTACTTTAATTGGATAATACAATTATTCTAATACAGGGCCTGTTGTAAATTTATTCAATTGGACCCTAATACAAGAGCCTGTTATGAATTTATTCTTGTTTACTCAGAAATTTTTATATACAGATTTTTGATATTTTGATTCTTTAAATTTTTTTCTTTCTCCCGAAAATTTATTTTTTTCTATTTGTTTTTCCTTCTTTTATGATTGATTTTCTTTTGACATGATTTATATACCCTAAAACTCAACCATGTATCCTGAGTTGATCCAGGCTTTGGTCAACACCCTCCTGGGGGGGGGGGGGTTATATATATTCTTCATAAAATTCACAATTTAAAATTTTGTTTGAAAAAATTTTCAGGGAAAGAAGCTTGCTAACTCCTTGAATCCAGAAAATGAACTGTTTGGAGAAAGATGCCTACAGAAACCTACATTACATCAGAAGATCAAGAATGAACTTTGGGGTATAATTGATTGAACTGAAGGGAGTTGAACACAGTAATTTTGAATGTAAAAACTCTTATGCCAAAGGGGACTGCCCCCTAATTGATTTTTTGTCAATGTGCCTAGAAAACATTGGTTTTGCTCTTTCTCTCTTTTCTATTTCTCTCTTATCTCTAACTATTGTAGTTTCCTCTTAGAAGGTACAATATTGTATGCACCTGTAGTTAGAAGAGTTTTAGGGGTACAAGATGATTATGTCAAATGATCCATTGGGGAGAATAGTCTTCCAAAGGATCATAGGGGGATTTTGAAGATGAGATTAACTCTCCCCTTGCCCACTTTTAGATTTAATCACCAGAAGCATATATACCCCATTTATTCTTAAGAATGGGGAGGTCTGTGACCCACATGTGCTATAGTGGGTGATGAATCAGAAACAACTGCCTGCCCTCCAGGCAGTCCTAAGCAAAGTTAAAGCTACAATTGGTCCAAATAAAGTGGAAGGAATGCACAGGAAGTGATGCAAAGAAGCACCTTTAAAAGCAGTGGCAACTTCCTAGAGTTCAGAGTTCAAGTTGGAGTTGGAGTTCAAGTTGGAGACTGGTGAAGGATCTGCTTCATGGACCTGAGACTGAAATCTGGCAAGACTGTTCTTGAATCTCTCCCTTTGAACTACTCCATGGGTGAGTGAAAAGCTGACTCCTTTTCCTGGCTTTTCTGGAGGTACTAGTCTCCAGAGAGGCCCCTCGTCTTGGAGGAGACCTTATGGCTAGAACCCTTGTGTAACTTACCTCTGGGTCACTCCTTGCTGGAGCCTCTGAAGCCCTGCCTGGTTCAGACCCAGCCAGAGTAATTATCTACTTTCTCTCTCCCTTACTTTCACTCTTTCTCCTTTTGTAAGTAAACTATCATAAAAAGTCATCCTGACGTGAATAATATATTTTCAGCAACCACATTTTTATACATTTAGTCCAACCTTTAACACTTACACAGGTTGATGGGTAGGTAGGACTAGTTTATGTATCCTGTAAACCGTGGAGTTCCAGAATAAAGGGGTGACAAAATTAAAATATTACGGTATAGATGAAATGGAAAGAAAGGCCAAATTGTTTATATCATTGCTCTGCCAATGAATATTTATTAAGCACTTCGGTACCAGGCTCCTGTACAGGTACCTTCATCTCTATTGCCTATGTCTCTCAGAAGGCAGTGCCTAGAATTCACTGGGTAGCATCCTGCAGCATACATTTAGAGCAACTAGGTATTCTTCTGATACATACACACACACAAAATTAAAGACCAAACAGGCTCCTGGTGGGCCTATTGTATGGGGAGAAGTTAGCAGAGGAGAGAGCCTGAGATCTTGCTTAAGTGGGTGAGAGTAGATTGCAAGATCTAGGATGGTTAGAGGATTACAGCCAACATGAAACTGACTGAACTTTAGGGCAGGTAGATGGCACAGTGGATAGAGTGCCAGGCCTGGAGTCAGGAAGACTCATCTTCCTGATTTCAAGTCTGGCCCCAGATACTTTAGTAACTATGTGACCCTGGACAAGTCACTTAACCTTATTGCCTCAGTTTCCTCCTCTGTAAAATGAACTAGACAAGGAAATGGCAAACCACTCCAATATCTTTGCCAAGAAAACCTCAGACAGAGCTACGGATTATAGGACATGATTGAAACAACTGAACTGATGATGGTTACGGTCCAGAGTGGGAGGTGCCATTACCTGAGAGTTGAACAACACTTGCTGTCCTGTTGGACTAAAAGTCATTAGACAGAGTTAAACCACCTGTGTGCTTTTTCCTTCTGGAACACTGACAAGGAGAGAGATGGAACGTCAAGATGACTTTAGATACTACCTGATCCTACCACCTCATCTCCATCCGCTTTTCTTCTGATTGTAGGAAGGAGCCAAGAACGTCAAATGGCCACTTCAGAGACAGACCAGCACAGAGCATCTCCTTTTTCACTGGCTGCTCTACTCTGGGACCTCTCAGTCTTTTCCATTATACCCCAGAAAGTTCCCCCTTCTTTCCTGCATCCTTTTGTATTATCTCCCCCCAGTAGATTGAAAGTTCCTCAAGGGCACTCTCTGTCTTTCTTTTTTCCTATTTGTCTTCACATAGTAAATGCTTAATGAATGTTTGTTGATGGATAGAGAGGCAGGCTTGGAGATAGGAGGATGATATCCCTGGGAGGCAGATGTCAATGCTATGTCCACTTTATAGATGAAGAAACTGAAGCAGAGAAAAATTAGATGATTTGTTCAGTCCCGCAGCCTGTAAGTAACTGAGGCAGTAATTGAATTCAAATCTGTCATCAGATGCTGTGTGACTTTGGACAAGGCTCTTCTGCCTTGGAACCCATACTTAGTATTGATTCTAAGATAGAAGGTACGGTTTATTGTTTTTTGTTTTGTTTTTTAAGAATGTTTGTTGACTGAATGACTTTCTAAGTATTGTTTCTGAGCTGGGAAAGAGATGAGAGACCAGCCTCATAAGAATTCAATTCTTCTTAAATCATCTATTCATTTTTCCAACTCTGTTGAAACATTTCTAGAAAGGATTTAGAGAAAAGCACTTCATCAGGTTTATAGAACTTTTTTAATAGAGGGAGAAAAAAAAAACACATGCCCAGGGAACACTCTCTTTCCTGTTTTGACACAAGCCAGCAGTACCACTAGGTTCCAGCTGGACACTCAAACAACACATTTCTTTCCAAAGTAAAGACACGATACTGTCGTTATACCAAAATGTCATTATGCCTGGCATCAAAGTAGGAGAAAATGCCTGCCCTAAAAAATAAAACTCAGCAAAGGAAAGTGTGGTTGAAAGGGTACTTTCTTCCAACACTTGTCCTCAAAAAGAAATGTTATTCTAGTTCAATTTATAGCATCACAGATCCAAAAGGGATCGAACAATTATATCAACGTCTAATAACATAGCATCTGATACTAACAATAATCTAATAATATTGTTATCTAATATATGAACAATAACTTGCATATATAGAGAACTTGATTCACAAAGAACTTGATTTCATATATTAACACACAGCACAATCTACTTTCCCAGGTATCACGAGTATGACAATGCAGAGAGATGGATGCCAATAATGTCGTCTCCGTTTTATAGATGATGAAACTGAGGAAGAGAGCGATTAAATGATTTGCTCAGGGTCAAGCAGCCCATACAGAAATGATGCAGCAATATGATTCATCTGATTACACTAATGATTACAATGGTAGACGTTTATGCTGCACTTTCAAGTATAGAAAGAGTATATGAAAGTTACTAAGGTTTTATTATCCCTATTTTTCAGATGATTAAAATGGAGTTAAACGAGAGAGGAATTAGCCTTGTTCAATTTGGTCCCAGAGGGAAGCTGGAGAAACAATGGGCAGCAGTTGTAAAGTCTTAAACTAGATATCTAGATTAGATGTCATGAAGTTTTCTAACAATTAGAGCTGGCTCCAAATTGAAAGGGCTACTGTGGAAGGTAATGGGTTCTCCTTCATTGGGGGTCTTAACCAGAGGCTGGATGGGTGCTGGGGGAGTATGCTGTAGAGGGGATTTTTTTGCATATGGGTCCCTTCCAACGGTAAAAATGGAGACTTGAATCCAGGACTTCAATCCCCAGAAGTCCTTGCTCCACTTCCCCAGAATGCTTTGTAATCTCACTGAATTCTCACCTGGGTGGAGAGCAAATTATAATTTTTTTTGTTTTAAACCCTTACCTTCGGTCTTGGAGTCAATACTGTGTATTGGCTCCAAGGCAGAAGAGTGGTAAGGGTAGGCAATGGGGGTCAAGTGACTTGCCCAGGGTCACAAAGCTAGGAAGTGGCTGAGGCCGGATTTGAACCTAGGACCTGCAAATTATAATTTAAAGGGTCTTCGCTGTGTGTGTGGGGTGCTCTTCTCTTCCTGGTTCCGCTGGCAAGCAGACACATCTCATGATATGAGTGAAATTGAATTGGGCTTCTTGGCCCACCTGGCACGTGCCTTTCTTACTTGTATTTTTCTTAAATTCTCAATCTTTAATAAACCTCTAAAAATATAATACTCCTTTCAGAGTGAAGCTAATTTCTACGTGCCTCAGTTTCCCCTAAATTTTAACTGTTACACAACTATACAATTTTGTGAAAATCTTTCTCATCTGTTCATGCCCACATCTAGTAAATTAAGGGCTCATGAAGAGAAGAAGTACTATAAAAATCTCAACAGTTTGGTTCCCAACCTGACATCTATGAAAATTTTCACAGGTTAATCCAAGTAGCTCACCTTTCCCAGAAACAACCAAGAGAGGCAACCCAAGTTGTATTACCCCTAAAGCTATAATATGTGCGAGGGATTCTGCGGGCCACCTCCACTGGCATCAGACTGACTGCCCCTTGCTGCTTCTTTCCTCTAATAAAGCTTTGCTGTATCACCCCACTCTGGTCTCATTGTCTCCTGGATCAAACCCCTGTCAGTTGGGTACGAGAGGTACCACCTCACACCTTTCGGACTAGCTAATGTGACAAAAAGGAAAACGATAAATGTTGGAGGGGATGTAGTAAAATTGGTTTCTAATGCAACATCGGTGGGACAACGAACTGATCCAACCATTCTGGAGAACAATTTGGAATCATGCCCCAAAGGTCATAAAACTCTAGGTAGCTTTTGATCCAGCAATACCACTACTAGGTCTGTATCTGAAAGAGATCAAAGGTAGGAGAAAAGACCCTACCTGTACAAAAATATTTATAACTGATCTTTTTGTAGTGGCAAAGAATTGGAAACTGAAGGATTGTCCAACTATTGTGTCATAAGAAGTGACGAACAGGACAATCATAAAAAACCTGCAAAGACATAAGTGAATTGAGCAGAACTAGAACAACATTGTGCACAGTAACAGCAATAATGTACAATCAGCTATGAATAACTTAGCTATTATCAGTGATGCAAAGATCCAAGACAACTCCAAGGGACTCATGACAAGCAAGGAGGAATGGACAAAGATTTAATGCAAACTGAAGCATACCATTTGTCACTTTATTTCTTCCACAAATGTTTTCTTTAGTGTAATTATTATATGTCTTCTTTCATGTGATGAACATAGAAATATGTATTGTAGGATAATGCATGTACATCCTATTTCATGTTACTTGTTCTCTTAGTGGAGTGGGAAGGAGAGAGAAAACATGGATTACAAAATGTCAGAAAATGACTACTGAAAATTGTATTGACATGTAAATTAAAATTTAATTTAACTTTTAATTGCTAATTGATTAAATTATTTAAGAGAATATTACTTGCTCAAAAACATTTTTGTATCAACAGCCTCCCAATGATTGATAAATTTTAACTTTCAACAAACATGCAAATATATATGAAAGACAAAAAAGAACATAAGCAAGCATAAATACATGTACAAATCTAACCTTCAAAAAGCACAAAAGGGAACCAAAGCAATTTAATGATGTATACATATAGTTTACTACAGTGATAGCCAACCTTTTAGAGACCAAGTGCCCAAACTGTACCCTCATGCCCTCATGTGAACCACCACCTTACTCCAGATAGGAAAGGGAGGAAGCACTCCCATTGGGCTGCTGGGCAGAGTGGCAGGTGATTTAAAAAATGTTCTCAGGCACACATGGGGAGGGTGTAGTGATTAAAATAGTGGAATACATAAACTGTGGCAGATATAAAGTGGTTGTTAAAATTGTGACCGCAGAAAATATGTTTTCAAGACAGTGTCTTGTTTTTAAATCAAATATAAGGGGGTCGCCAGGGAAAACCCAAATATAAAATATACCCAAGTCAGCTGGGTTTTATAGAGATTTTAATTAATACAAAATTAAGGAATAAATAAAAGAGAGAGAGTAAGAGAAAATAATAGGAAAAGGACTTAGACCAGCTTAGGCCAACCTTAAGAGAGAGATCAGTTAGTTTTTTATCCACTTACCACAAGATTTGTCCCAAGCAAGATTCTAGGGTTCAGAGAGACACCAGGCCAGCTCCATCTCAGCTGACTCCACCAGCTGAATGGCCCTCTATCTCTCCTGAGGCCTCCTTTTAAAGGGAATTTTCTCCTATGTCACCTCCCCTAAGTTCTCACATCTACCAATCACAGTAGACGTTTTTCCAAAGGACAGACCATTCTTAATTCACACATGAGTAGATTTTAAACTTTTGATTAAGTTCATACCTGAAAAAACTCTGAGTAAGTTCTCACCTCTTGGCTCTTTGTAAATTCACAAGCTGCCTGACCTTTATAGGTACTTAGCTCCCTTTTGAATTAGATCTAAAAATAGGCACAGCTTAAGAACTTTTGCCTTACTATAAGTATGGGTTTAGGTATTTTTCATTGTTCAGCAAGGAGTTTCTTCCCCTAAAGCAGGCTTAAGTAGGGGGTGGAGTAGAGGTCTCACATTCCTGATCTAAGTTCCTTCATTGTTTAAAGTGGGGAATGGTCTTAACCCAACCTTATGAAGTAGGGTCTGAGAATTTTTAAGATTCACAATGGGAAGGGGAGCAGCCCCTTCAGCACACATGCCACAGGTTTGTCAATATGGGTTTACTATATATAGTTATATATGTAGTTTATTTCTTTACCGATTACTAAAAGAAACAAACATTTGTATTAATTTCTTAAATTACTGAAGTATTTTGTTTTTATTATCACCTTTATATTTTAAAAAATATCATCCTCCTCAATGGGCCATCCCTCCATCCCTTCTTACCAAGGTTTCAAAAGAGAAAAAAAGGTTCAACAAATGCATCCAATCCATATTGCAGGATCAGAGATTTAGAGCTGGAAGGAAGCCTAACAGCCACTTAATCCAATCCCCTTATTTTATAGATGAGAAAACTGAGACTCAGAGATGTCGTAGAAGTAATAAGTAGCAGGGAAATAACCAACAAGTTAATATTTTCGATGTTCCAGACCTCCTACTTCTGCAAGTAAGGACCGGAAGCACATTTTCTCATTTCTACTTTAGGGCCAAACCTGGTTATTATAATTATACCAAACTTAGTTTTTATTTTTTTTTTTGTCCTTTATTATCTTAAAGGGAGATAGGTGGTACAGTAGTTAGAGCACTGGACCTGTAAAGTTTGAATTCTAATCTAACCTCAGATGCTTCCTCCCTGTGTGACCCTGAGCAAGTCACTTAACTTTGGTCCGCTTTAATTTCCTGAACTCTTTCTCATAGGGTCATTGTGAAGATGAAACAAGATATCTACAAAGTACTTAGCAGAGTGCCTGACACATAGCAGGCACTTAATAAATGCTAGTTCTCCTTCCCAATTACACTGTTTTCCTGTTTACTTCACTTTGTATCAGTTCACCATGCTTCTCTGAATTCTTGATACTAACTGCTTATGATACTAAAGTATTCCATTGCATCCTTGTATCACCATTTGTTAAGCCATGCCCTGCCTGATGGGCATCCCCTTAGATTCTAGCTCTTTGATACCACAAAAGGAGATACTAGAAATTGGAGTATATGAGACCTCTCTATCATGGACTTTCTTGTGTTATATAGACCTCTAAGGGGATTTCTGGGATCAAAGAGTAACGACATTTTATCCACTTTTTAAAGCATAATTCCAAGCTGCTTCCAGAATGGTTAAACCATTGATAACTTTTCTTTAAACTTATTTTCTGTTTAAAAAACAACTCTAAGACAGAAGGGCAGCAGAGATAAGTGAACTGGCCAGAGTCACACACCTAACAAGTGTCTGAGGCCAGATTTGACCCCAAGTTTTCATGACTCCAGGCTTGGTGTTTTATCCACTATGCAACCTAGCTACCCCCTCAACTATATATGACTGTGTCGAGGGGATTCCTCTTGGAGGGCCAGCCCAGTTGGTCATCATTCCCCACATATCAGAGTTTGCATCAGTGAACGTCTGAACATCAATAAAAGAAAGTAGGTGGGTCATACCTGGGCTTCTTGGACTGATACAGGGCAGGGCTGGAGAGACAGGTGAAGAAGAGAAAGATTGATGGAGAATAAGGGAAACATGGTAGGAGGGCTTAGAGTAAGAAAGAAATTTTAAACTATGCTGATTTACCTTTCCTATTAATAAACTTTATAAAATTAATAACTGGCTTATTATTATTATTATTTTATTAATTTTATGGTTTTTACAGTTAAAAAAAAAACAAACCAGCAGCCTTAATTTACCAATCCCTGTCCTATACTCTCTAAGGCTATGAGTTGTGGGAGTATTGGTAGAAGGGTTTTTTACTCACATTTAAGTTCCCTATACCCATGTCGGTGAACTTATGGCACATGTGCTATAGTGGGGTTGTTCTACTTCCCCTCTCCACTGTGCCTGAGAACATTTTTCACTTCACTCACCCCTCTGCCCAGTAACCCAATAGGAGTACTTCCTCCCTTCCCTGTCTGGGGTAAGGGGGCAGCCCACATGCAGTGTGAGGGTGCAGTTTGGACACTCCATCTCTAAAAGGTTCAACATAATGGCTCTATACCAATGAAATCATAGTAATCTAGTAAATATCCTGACCATTACTCATGTTTCTTATTTAAAAACTGCCTGAAGTAGCCTTTGACCATTTGTCTAACAGAGGAATGGTTCTAAAAACACGTCAGTTCCTTAAAGATTTTGAATTAGATTTTTATCAGAAATCTTTAATGGAAAGACTTTCCCCCCTAACCTCTATCTTCTCTTTCAATTCTCATTGCATTAATTTTAGTTTTATAAAAACATTTTTCTTCTACTATACTCTAATGAATCAACTTTAACTTTTGTAATTTCCTCATAATAAGAGCAGGTTAAGTGGTTAAGATTTCTACACCCTGTTAGATTTAAAATGGTTGAAGGCCTTAAACTGTAACAATTAAAAGAGTGATGTTGTAAACTGTAGTGAGTTAAAATGGTGGAAGATATAAATTGTGATAGATATAAGAGAGGGTGAGTAAATTTGACCGCAGAAAATATGTTTCACTACAGTGTCTTGGTTTTAAATCAAATATAAGGTGGTCGCCAGGGAAATATTCCCAATTATTCAAATACCCAAGTCAACTGGGTTTTATAGAGATTTTAATACAAATGTGGAATTAAAGAGAGAGAGAAAAAGGAAATAAGTATGAAGGGCCTTAAGCCAACATGGCCTACACCTAAGTCTTAAGAGAGAGAGATCAGTCAATCAGTCTTTTAACACTCACCACAAGGTCTGTCTAAGCAAGGATTCTAGTGACACCAGGCCAGCTCCATCTCAGCTGACTTCACCAGAGAGAGTTCCAGCCAGAGTCCTCCTTAAAGAGCCTTCCAGCCAGAGACTGTTCCAAAGGGCCTCTCTCCAGAGCCTCCAGAGGAACAGAGTCCCCTCAGAGGAGCTCCAGCGAGATCTCCTTAGAGATTCTCCTCTAAGAGCTTCCCTTCTCCAGAGCCTCTCTCAAGAGATTCTTCCCAAGCAATCCTCATCAGAGATCCTCCAAAAGGATCTTCTCAAGAGATTCTGCTTTTTCTTATATAGGGGTTTTTCTCCTATGTCACCTCCCCTAAGTCCTTACATCTACCAATCACTGTAGACGTTTTCCAAAGGACTGCCCATCTGAATTCCTGCTAAGTCCACAACTCTCCTCAGTAAGTCTGAACCAGAAAAAATGCTGCTGTGTTGACTAATCTCCTCAGTAAGTCAGAACCAGTGAAAACACAGCTGAGTCAACTAATCTCATTAAGAGAAAACTTGCCCGACCCCGACCCTTTTAGGTACCTAGCATCTCATTGTATCAATTCTAAAAAACAGGCATGGCTCAAAGAACTCCTTGCCTTATTATAAGCATGGGTCCAAGTACTTTCATTGTTTAGCAAGGAGTTTTCTCCCCTAAAGCAGTCTTAAGTATGGGTGGAGTAGAGGTCCTCCCATAGCAAAGATTTTTTCCCCCTAAAGCAGTCTTAAGTGCGGGTGGAGTAGAGGTCCTCCCATTTCTGATCCTGTCAAGTTCTCACATCAAAATGGGGAATGTTTCCCAGTAGGGAATTTGTTCCAATGGAGGATTCCTCAATGTGGAAATTCTTAACATTCACAAGTCTGAGAAATTTCAAGATTTACAACCCTTTCTACAATTGTGAAAGGCATAACTTTACAATATCCTCTAATTTTTTCAATATTAAGTCATTATTTGGATTATTATGCCATAAGTTATAACATTAGAGTGCTACAATTTTCCAGGTCTTCAAACTGCAGAGCAGTGGCTATCTGCACTGGGAAAAGGAATTGCTTTACTGGAGCTTTCTATCCCAATGAAATTACAAATTTGTTCTTCCCATAGTGCAATATACTAGTCTAACCCCATTTTCTGCAATCTTCAGTCTTCTCAGTAGTTTTTGTTGAATAATGAATCCTTTCTCTAATAATGTGTGTTCTTTTCAACAAATATTTATCAAATGATTGCCACTACAATGCACTGTTAGTCCTATTAAGTTTGCTGTTAGGCTAACACATATGGGTGATTAGGTGAATATCCTGGTGGGGAATGGCATGATACAGGATAAAAATAATCTGAATCATGCAGCTAGATAGCACAGTGGAGAGAGTGCCAAGCCTCAAATCAGGAGGACTTTGATTCAAATGTGGTTTCAGACTCTTCCTAGTTTTGTGACCCTGTGCAAGCCACTTAACTCTAGTTGCCTAGCCCTTACTTCTCTTCTGTCTTAGAATTGATGTTAAGACAAAAGATGAGGAAGGGTAGAAGGACAGGAAAGAAGGAAGGAAGGAGAGAAAGGGAAGAAGAGAAAGAAAGAATGAAAGGAAAGAAGGAAGGAAGGAAGGAAGGAAGGAAGGAAGGAAGGAAGGAAGGAAGGAAGGAAGGAAGGAAGGAAGGAAGGAAGGAAGGAAGGAAGGAAGGAAGGAGAGAAAGGGAAGAGAAAGAAAGGATGAGAGGAAGGAACGAAGGAACAAAGGAAGGGAAGGAGGAGGGAGGGAGGGAGTAAGGAACAAAGGAGAATGTAGAGTTGAGAAAGTGTAAACCAATAATCCAGACTAGGTTAATATGAGTCTATCTTCAGACCACTGAAGCTCAAGAAATAAGGGGAAGAGAAGGAACTGGCTTTTAGGAGAGCTAGAGAAAGAAGATCAATCTTATATTAGGAGGCATAAATGTTTGGAATTCCAGGGAACTAACCATTTGTCTGGTTTGACCTACTTCTCCAAAGCCTTAATCTTATTTTGGTAGCTGTTTGCATTCCCTTCTCTTTACCCACACTCATCCTGTAATGATGTTAAGGAAATAAAGAGACAGGTTTTTTCTCTGTCCCCCTCTGGATTCTGCTATGCCCATCAAGAAGTAGGAGCATCCACTGTGCTAGAAGCTTACAAGACAGCAAATCTGATTCCTCTACAAGCACTTTGGAATCATGGAACCAACAAACCCTTATACAAATGAGGAAAATTAATTCCTGAGAGGTCATAGCCAAAGTTACTGAGTAGATTAGAAATCAGGTCCCTGGTCTTTTGTTCTCGTGCTGTTTTTACAATCCTCCAAGGGTCTTTCTCCTCATACTTGGTCCTAACTAAGAAAGTGTTCTTGTACTCCAACCCATGGTCAAAAGGTTATGGATCCCTGGTAATGTATGAGTTCAACCGGTATCACTGTTTAGTATGGATTCCAGGTTTCATCAAGAACCATTTCAAGATAGTTTAAGGTTGTAAACATTGAGAAAAGATTCAGTATTTTAAGAAATCATTATTTACCCACATACTCTAGAAATAGATGTATGAATAGGGAAAACACATTAAATGAATCCATTTGTAACATTTCACTGGTGGGAAAAAATAAAGAGGAAAAAAATTAAAATTCAGCTGATATAGAACTAACAATTTTTAAAACTAAGTTTAACAAATTATTTACCATATGGAAAGTAGAGTCAAAGACCCAGCTTTAAGTTCTCTTTGGGTCTGCTTCTTACTAGCTCTTAATCCACCTAAGCCTCAGTCATTCCTATCTGTAAAATGGAACTAACAACCATTTAATTACCTACTTTATAAAGTTGTTCTTTGAAAAATGTGCCCTCTCATTATTAGATTGGTCTTAGTTTTTTTATTTATCATAATAAGTGAAGGGATCTAGGGGCTTAATTTTCACATTCTTCAAATTCAATTTTATAACATAATAAAGCAATTCTAACTAAACAACACAATTTATTATTACCATACTTAATTTTTAAAAAGCAAATGAGTTGTAACCAGTGACTTGCTAAGCAAAACAATTATTTGACCTAAAAGCACACTGTATAACCAAAAAAAACAAAAAACAAAAAAAAACCCACTGTATATCCTTAGTGCAATAAAGCTTTAAAATGCACTAAAATTCATGGGAAAATCCCATATTAAAATCAATTAGGCTACGTTTGTCATTTAAGCCTATGATATTACAAAAGGAAAGAAACTGAAATTTCCCAAAATAATGCTTAAAAACAAAGCTTTCAAAAGCTTTTTAATAAAAATTGAAACAGAAAGTGACATCTACAGAGATCGAGGACACTAATTATTTTTTGTAGTACTTAATAATTCCATTCTTTTCAATTTGCTCTAATAACAAAAACCCCCAAGACATCGTAAGTTCCTTTAAAAGTTCATTTATTCACAATGTAAGCAGAAAAATTTTCAAACATAAAAATGCACTGTAACAATCTCCTTAGGAGCAATAAACAAGTGGTGCATTTGTCAAGTGAAACAAATGAGACATTTTCAAATAATGATATAGTAATGGGTTCTGATTCATACATACACACGCATTCTCACATTCTTTCACTCTCTCTCTCTCTCTCTGGAAGACTCAAAAGGTGATTTCCAGTTTTGTTCTGTAAAAAAAAAAATTACTGCAAAGCGTGGCCAAATCACATCTAATTTCAAGGATTGAATGAGACTGTAGAGTGCAATCAAATTATGATCCCTCATTTGGAGCTCCAGGTCCCTCTCCTGCTTTTTTTAACCCTCTTTTCATTTCTAGTAACATTAAAACATGAAAATATGCATTATTATCAGCCTCTTTTGCACTGGATGCCACTGAACAATGCCTATACAGTTTTCTCCCAGAATGAAGTAGATGAATGCAAGTTCCATTTTGAATGGATATTCCAAGTGCTTAGCATATATAAGGTGCTTAATAAATGCCTGTTGATGGGGGCAGCTAGATGGTTATATGTCCTATTGTGTGACCCTGGGCCAGTCACTTTACCTCTACTGCCTAGCCCTTACCCCTCTTCTACTCTGGAATCAATACTTGGTACTAATTCTAAGATGGAAAGTGTTTTTTAAAAATAAAAATTGCCAGGTGACTTGAATTGATCTTAAGTCAAACAAGGAATGAGGGGGAAGAGAATGAAGAGAATAGAATGTAGGACATGAGAATGGACCGGTAACCCCACCACCAATCCTCTAGGTTACCCTTACCCATTGGCATTAATGCTACAAAAGCTGTTGACCTTTGCTAATATTCAATAGAGAGGGAAAATTCATTCCCTTCCTCCCTACACACACAATTCAAAATATTTCATGAACGTAAATAACGTATCCCATTCAGCCTTTCGGTCAAACACATGCAATTCTGTCATGGCTTCCAAGCATAATGATCTCATGTGAGTTAGAGAGGCTTTGACGGTGCTGTTCTTTTTTCATCCATTCTTTCAGGACTGTGTAAATGACAAGGTTATGATTGCTTTCCTATAGTAGGTTACCAATACCTTAACTGTAACATGAAAAATTGTATATTCATGACTTACAAATTCCTGTCATCAAAATAAATGCCAGATAACTTACAAGCAACTTGCAATGAGTGCACTGAGCTTGCAGTATGGATGATTTCAAGCGAGAAATGAAATATATCACCCCAAAAAGAAAAATGAACCCACGATTCTGAAATGGCAGTAAATAAGTTAACTTCTAGGTATCCATTATCTTAAAATGCTGGCGTTTTCCACTTATACCACAATGGGAAGGGGCTTGCTGGGAAAATACTTCAAACAGGCCTCAGTTTCCTCAGTTGAAAAATGAAGTGGTTAAATTTGATAACATACAAAATCCCTTCTTGCATAAAACAGACAATTCCATGCTTTGTGGAAGCATTTACTGAAAATTTCTCTGAAAAATATTAATACTAATGATGAAAAATGAGGGTAAGTTCTTGGGATGCTTGAGGTTAGAACTATTTAGGGAACGTACCCTCATTTTTCATCATTAGTATTAATATTTTTCAGAGATGAAGGAACAAACTCAAAGAGGATCCCAGACTTCTCTGAATTCAAATTCAGTGGATTTAAAAAAATTATTATTATTATACCAGGATACTTTTAGTTTTCTATCAGGAACTCTATTTCAGTAGCAAATGAAACCACAATTAGTCATGAATGTTTTACAGTGTAAAAACCAAACACCACCCTACTATTTTCTTTCTCAACCAAAACTCATTTGTGGCTTTAGAATTTCTGACAGCCAGTAGTTTAGAAGGGATATTAATAACATGATACTTGTTCTAAGATTCTGGAGTTTTATAATGAAGCAGCTTGATTGGAATTAAATTAATCCCATTAAATGGGGTAGGGGGTAAGAAAAAGGATAAATATTTCCTTTTGCTAACTTCCTTGTTATAAGATACAATCTCCATTTTTAAGCTGACTTGATTAGAAAAAGATGATCCTATAGTGTAACACAATAAGAATATACATACTTAGGCGGGGGATAGCGTTTGGCAAATAAAAGGTTCTCCATCCCTTCTCATCCTTTGGGATTCTAGTCCATATGCTGGATCCTAAGACTAAAGTAAGGAATAATTAATGGATAGTTCAAATACTTTATTGGTAGGCCACAAGGGAAAGAGAATGTAATAACGTAAAATAATAATGTAATAAATGCAGATAGTTTTTATTTTAGTAGCTGGAAGAGAAAGGGAGGAGCCTCAGTGGTTAGAATGTGAGGCTTGGAGTCAGGAAGACTCATCTTTATGAGTCCAAATCTGGCCTCAGACACTTAATAGCTGTGGGACCCTGGGCAAGTCACTTAACCCTGTTTGCCTCAGTTTCCTTATCTGTAAAATGAGCTGGAGAAGGAAATGGCAGACCACTCCAATATCTGTGCCAAGAAAACCTCAAATAGATTCCTGAAGAGTCAAGCAGAGACTGAAATGACTAAACAACAATTGAATGATAGCCTGAAGGCTCAAGTAGAATCCAAAGAAGCTTTTTTTTTTTTCCCCAAAGAATGAGGGATTCAGCTGATAAAAAGAGACTCTAGAGATCCATGTGATGTCATGAGAACTAGAGAATTGTGTCTAAAATGCTGGGTGGCTTTATGGAAGCCATGATTTATACAACACAAGAAGGCATAGAGGGCTACCTATATGGAGCCGGATCCATCTCAATTCTTGTGTGTATCTTTTGTATATTTCCCCGAGGAGATCCATGACAATAGAGCATCTCTTCTTTTTCCAGTGATCTTTGTCCAATGTTTGCCCCCATCCTTGTCTAACCCAAGTGCTTCTGAATATACACTATTCCACAACCAAAACTTTCTTTCTTTTGGTTATAGGAGCACAGTTTTGGAGGTGGAAATGATCCCAGAAGTCAACTTCTTCAACTTAGAGATGAAGAAACTGAGACCCAGAGAGGCTAATGCTGAAGCCACTGTTTCTTCCAATACACCATTTGTTCAGTTGTGTCCCAACTCTTCCCCACTCCATTTGGGGTTTTCTTGGTAAAGATAACTGGTGTAGTTTGCCATTTCCTTCTTCAGGCAAAGAGCAGTTAAGTGACGTGTCCTGAGTCACACACAGCTAATAAGTATCTGAGATAAATTTGGACTGGGGTCTTCGGGTACCTCCTAGCTGCCCACCACACCACACTGCCTCCCTGGAAGGAAGTCTTCTGGAAGGCAGTCATGGTCCTGATTCTTCTAAGGCTCTGATAGCTAGGAGGTCCAAATTTCCAGCCTGATAACCTACAGGCTTTCTTTTGTCTCCTTTCCCCCTCTGGGGCTACTAAAACTCTTTAGCCAAAAACAAACATATTTTGATGCAAAGAAGTCACAAAAGGATTTACAATGTTTACATTGTTACACTTTTTCTTAGGCTTAACTGGGTAGAGTCCTGGACTCTGGGGTGGGATCTGTAAGCTACCTGCCTACTACAGCAGCAAAACTTGGATTTTCCCCATTTTGGCTGTTGGCAAGTCTCTTATGAAAAAGGGCATTGAGAAGTGTGAACAAACTGTAAATATATTCATCATAATAAAAAGGCACTTCTTTTAGAAATATGTAGAGGAAAAAGAAAACCTTTTTATAGAGTTATCTAGTTCAGGGTTCAGAAACAATTTTTATTTTTTAAACCCTGAATGCTACCACCATTAGGGTTAAAGGATGTCTAATGATGGATAAGGAGGCAGACAACAGGGCTCCCAGGTTTTGCTTTTTCAGAGGTGTATGTGTGACCTTTGGCAAGTAAGACTGCTTACTTCTATGTTAACTAACTCTTAAAAAGGAGAAATCTATCCCACCCCACCCCCCAAAAATACCTTAAAGAATTGTCTTGAGGGTCAAATGAAACCAGAGATTTAGAGTTCCTTAGAAGCTATCCAGTTCAAATTTCTCATTTTTACAGATGGGAAACTGAGGCTCAGTGTTTTGGGCAAAAATCACACAGGCAGTGAGTAACAGGTCCATGTTTCAAACTCAAGTCCTTGGACCTGAAAGCCAGCAATTTTTCTCTTGTCTCTGTGGCATAGTGGAAAGCCAGTTATCTAGTCAATCAATCAATCCACATTTTTAAAGCACCTATTATGTGCCAGGCACTGTTGTAAGCACTGGAAATCCAAAAAAGAGTCAAAAGGCAGTCCCTGCCTGCCCTCAAAGAGCTTATAAACTAATTGGGGAGACTCCCTCATTTTACAGATAAGGAAACAGAAGTCCAAAACACTTAAATAATTTACCTAAGGTCACAGAGAGTGGCAGAACCAGGGTTTAAAATTCTTGTCCATGGGCTGCAAATTGAGTGGTCTCTGCTGAAACACACTGCCTCTCAGAGTATGTGCAGGAGACCCTTTGAAAAGTACAGATCTAAGGCATCTCTAAACTGTTACCACCTCCTGGCACCAAATGGAGATGAGGTGGATCCCTGTGTAAGAGGTGAACACCTCCTCTCTGCAGGACTTGAGGGTTTTCTTGGTGAATGCATAAACCTAAAGCAAAGTATGAAACAGGAAAATTCTGTGGCTAAGAGGAAGTCAACTTTTCTGCCAGTTCAATTGGCTAAACTCTTTGGTGTCTATTAGAACAGAATGGAGTTGCCTTTCAGTTTTCTTCTCTTGCCAAAGAGCTCAGAGACACAAGACACTGAGACTCCTAGAGAAAGAAGCGAGACAATCCCACTGTATGGGTATAAATACATCTTCCCATCCCTTTGCTCAATAAGCTCCTCCAGGGGCTTCACATGATGACACTATTTCCTAGTTGAGTCTATTGTTGCTTAGCGAATCCTTCTGGTTCAGTCTCCAAATGACATGGAAAAATTTCTCCTAAGAAGCACCTTGAGAAATACTATCAACTGCAACATTGCCTCATAAAAACCTAATTAATGGGAACCCAGAGTCGTTCTGGAGTTCTATCAAGAGGCTTCCAACGGAGCACCGTAAACACGAAATTCATCTTGTTTCTTATTTTTTTCTAAGGCTGCTATCGACAGTCTTGGTAGATGTGCCCACGTTGCCTTACGCTATCCCTAAGAGATGTATTATAATGGAAAAAAGCAATTGAACAAGGACTGTCTCCTTTGGGAGCCTGGATGGAGGTAAGGAGCAGGGAGACCCTTAATAATTTTGTGCCGTTGATAGGAGGCAGAAGGCTCCCGAGGACTCTTTCACAGCTAATTCATACAATTGCCAACAATGTCTTAGGAGCAATAATGGGAAAACCTACCAAGAAAGAGTTTTTAGGGATTAAAAAAAAAAGATCCTTCAACAAAAAGCATACTCCACTGAAACAAATCAATACAGCAAAATTCTCGCAAGCATTTTTACTGACAGTCTTTGACTATGAAAGAGGATCCAGCCTGCTTCGAGCTTTTTGTATCTTCTTGATCAAAAGAGAAGCGAATCATCTGCTGACAATAAACCAAATTGAGAGTATCCCCCCCTCAAAAAGACTCCACAAGGTGCAATTAATAATACATCCGGTTGGATCTGACGTGGACAATGACATGTTTCTCATACACTCTCTTCATCGTTTTCTCAATCTGCTTCAGAAAAACCTGCGGAATTCGTCCACATAAAGTGTGCACAGTTTCCAAAAACTTCAACTGAAGAGGGTAATACATGGATTGAAAAAGATTGTCTTGAAAGGGAAACTGAAAGATAGAAAACACATAAAGACGAAGGATAGCAAATTAATTTTGGCAACTGAATACGCTATTTGAAGAAAAAAAAATGCAAACCATTCTTACAGAAAAGGTATAAACGGTACAGGGTTTCACATAGAATAATCTTTTTTGCATTCTACTATGGTAAGAAAAAAAATTTATGTTTAAATCTATATAAATATAAAAAATAAAATAAAATAAACATTTTTAAATAAAAAAACACTTTATATTTTACTATTTTTTTGGGGGGGGTTTTGTTTTTTCTTGTTTTTTGTTTTTCTGAAAATTCTTTTCCCCCCGGGTCTATAAAACATTAATTTGTTTTTATATTTTACTATTTTTTTGGGTTTAAAAAAACACTTTAAAGAAAGAAACATAGGCCATTTTTTACTGGAAACTCAGAAATGGTAAGGGATCAATATTGATAAAGAAGGGGGATAGTCTGAGGGCTTTTGTAAGCAGGGCATGGTAGAAAGAATGCTGGACAAGGAGTCATTTGACTACATCTACTTCTAGCTGTGTCCTAAAAATGTTGGTTGGAGTCATATGGTCATAATTCAAATCCTGGCTTGTTAGTTGTGTGACCTTGGGGAAGTCAATTTCCTCCTCTAAGCCTCAGATCCATCAATTTTTGGGTCCAAGTTTCCTCATCTGTAGAAGGAATGAGTATGACTGCTGCTGCTGCTGTTGTTGTTGATGATGGGGCTATCCTGGCAAAGATACTGGAGTGGTTTGCCATTTCCTTCTCCAGGGCTCCTATTCAAATAGGAGTTAACTGACTAGCAGAGGGTCATGCAGCTAGAAAGTGCCTGAGGCCAGATTTCAACTGGGATCTTCCTGACATCAGGCCAGGTGTTCTATCTACTGTCCCACCTAGCTGTGCATTCCATCTCAAAGGAAACTAAATCTTAAATTCAGATTCTCCAAAGATGGGTTCAGTTTGATTAAGAAATACTCAATAAAGTTTTTGCTTGGTGAAAACATGGTTTGTTTTTTAGGCATTCTTGTTTGTGCTTTTTACAAATCCTATACATAAGGGCAGCTAGGTGACTCAGTGGATAGAGCATCTAGCCTGGAGATAGGAGGTTCTGAGTTCAAATCTGACCTCAGACACTTCTGAGTTGTGTAACCCCAATATCCTAGCCTTTACCACTCTTCTATTTTCTAAGACCAAAGGTAAAGGTTTCCAAACAAAACAGAACAAAAAAAATCAAATCTGGTACATAAAAATGGAACATAAGAGGCATCGAGAACCTAGGAGATGGCAGATGCTTATTTTCATTTCAAGGTCCTCCACAAAAGGGGTATCAAGCTCAGAGCTACAAGACTCCCTGATGCAAAAATCGGATTACAATATAATTGGGAAATATTTTCCCATTTTGCAGTGGAGAAAACTGAGGCCCCAAGGGATAGAACTGGATGTCCAAGATTACAGATAGTAAAATGTGCATAGCTGAGATTAGAACCCAGAGTCCCTCCCTCCAAAGCCAGAATGCTCTCCAATCCACCACACTGCCTCTCAGTAAAGGGATTTTAGAGCTGTGTCCTACCTGGATCAAGTACCAATCAATTTTCGAGCACTTATTAAGCACCTACTATGTGCTAGGTATTATCTTCATTCTCAAGGAGTTTATACAATCTAATGGGATATGACAAATACAAAATAAGCCCAAGGAAATTGGAGGGGGAGAGAATTACTAACAGTTGAGGAGAGTAGAAGTAGAGAGACCCTGCTGTAGGTCAGTCATTATCACAGCATTTGAAAATTCAGGTTTCATAGCTTTTTACTTTTTATTTATCATCAGGGCATGTCTAAAAAAAAACACTCCATATGGTCTCTCCGGTTCATTTCTTGGGACTGTTTTCCTGTGGAATGTACTTATTATAGCATTTCCCAAACTAATTTGGTCACAGAAAACTTTGGGGATTGCAGTATCTTCCCCAAATCCATAAAATGCCTGGCCAGGGGGTCGAAGGATCTGGGATAATTGCTGGGACAAGAGGGATTAGGGCAATTCCAAGAGACAGACTTGTGAGGTGAAATAATGGCTGTTCAACCTTTGTTTGACATTCCAGATCAGACACTTAACAGGTTTGTGACTGTGGGCAAGTCGTGTAACCCATCAGAGACTCGGTTCTTTATTGGTAAAAGGAAGATGATAATAACATTTGTACTCCCTGCTGCAAAGGGTCATTATGGGAAAATTGCTTTGCCAACCTTAATGTATTCTATAAACATGAGCAATTTCTTTTGCTCAGTGTTTTAGAAGAGGAAATATCACTAACCCTAATATTTTCTCAGGGGCCCTTTGTTTATGCTGCAGGGAATGATGCTCTAGCGGTAACAAAGAGGGCAGTTGGGGATGGCAGGTCTACTGGAAGAAAGTCAACCTAGAGAGCAATTCTGCTCCTTTCCTCTTTGCCCCTATCAAAAGTAGAGACACGCTATCTTCAAATGGTAATGAGGAGCTATTCAAAGTCCTTACAGGGACCAGGATGCTCCTTGGAGGTAGTGAGAAAAGCAAAGAGGGGTGGGCTCTGACAAGAAAGTAATTCCTCTGGGATAACCCATTTGAAGTAGCCATTTATCAAGCAACTATTTTTTTGGTCCTCAATACCGTGTCTCTGAAGAACCAGTCCAAGCACGATCTTAAATGTTTCACGTGTGACCAGGAAGGCGATACAGTTTGTTCAAGTACTAGACATCATCATTCAGATACAATATTGGTTTGGTGGAAAAGGAAACTGTCTCTTAGCTAAAGAAACCCACAAGTTGCCCCCAGCGGCTCAAAACTTTGGTTCACTTTGGTTTACTTTTGCATTCTAGTAGGATCTTGCTTCCCCTCTGTGGAGAAGAGAGAAGTTATGAGAGAATTTCCATCTATTACACCTCTTTAATTCTCTAAAGGTGTCGATTACAACCAAAACCAGAAGTGCTCCACTTCTTTTCCCTAATTATTTCCCAGGCTTTGAAAACCCACGAAAAGGGAATATTGAAAGGAGAGTTGGGAAGGGAAAGGAAACCACTTCTTTTCCCTAATTATTTCCCAGGCTTTGAAAACCCAGGAAATGGGAATATTGAATGGAGAGTTGGGAAGGGAAAGGAAACCACTTCTTTTCCCTAATTATTTCCCAGGCTTTGAAAACCCAGGAAAAGGGAATATTGAAAGGAGAGTTGGGAAGGGAAAGGAAACCACTTCTTTTCCCTAATTATTTCCCAGGCTTTGAAAACCCAGGAAAAGGGAATATTGAAAGGAGAATTGGAAAGGGAAAGGAAACCACTTCTTTTCCCTAATTATTTCCCAGGCTTTGAAAACCCAGGAAAAGGGAATATTGAAAGGAGAGTTGGGAAGGGAAAGGAAACTACTTCTTTTCCCTAATTATTTCCCGGGCTTTGAAAACCCAGGAAAAGGGAATATTGAAAGGAGAGTTGGAAAGGGAAAGGAAACCACTTCTTTTCCCTAATTATTTCCCAGGCTTTGAAAACCCAGGAAAAGGGAATATTGAAAGGAGAATTGGAAAGGGAAAGGAAACCACTTCTTTTCCCTAATTATTTCCCAGGCTTTGAAAACCCAGGAAAAGGGAATATTGAAAGGAGAATTGGAAAGGGAAAGGAAACCACTTCTTTTCCCTAATTATTTCCCAGGCTTTGAAAACCCAGGAAAAGGGAATATTGAAAGGAGAGTTGGGAAGGGAAAGGAAACTACTTCTTTTCCCTAATTATTTCCCAGGCTTTGAAAACCCAGGAAAAGGGAATATTGAAAGGAGAGTTGGGAAGGGAAAGGAAACTACTTCTTTTCCCTAATTATTTCCCAGGCTTTGAAAACCCAGGAAAAGGGAATATTGAAAGGAGAGCTGGGAAGGGAAAGGAAACCACTTCTTTTCCCTAATTATTTCCCAGGCTTTGAAAACCCGGGAAAAGGGAATATTGAAAGGAGAGTTGGGAAGGGAAAGGAAACCACTTCTTTTCCCTAATTATTTCCCAGGATTTGAAAACCCGGGAAAAGGGAATATTGAAAGGAGAGTTGGGAAGGGAAAGGAAACCACTTCTTTTCCCTAATTATTTCCCAGGCTTTGAAAACCCGGGAAAAGGGAATATTGAAAGGAGAGTTGGGAAGGGAAAGGAAACCACTTCTTTTCCCTAATTATTTCCCAGGCTTTGAAAACCCAGGAAAAGGGAATATTGAAAGGAGAGTTGGGAAGGGAAAGGAAACCACTTCTTTTCCCTAATTATTTCCCAGGCTTTGAAAACCCAGGAAAAGGGAATATTGAAAGGAGAGTTGGGAAGGGAAAGGAAACCACTTCTTTTCCCTAATTATTTCCCAGGCTTTGAAAACCCAGGAAATGGGAATATTGAATGGAGAGTTGGGAAGGGAAAGGAAACTACTTCTTTTCCCTAATTATTTCCCAGGCTTTGAAAACCCAGGAAAAGGGAATATTGAAAGGAGAGTTGGGAAGGGAAAGGAAACCACTTCTTTTCCCTAATTATTTCCCAGGCTTTGAAAACCCAGGAAAAGGGAATATTGAATGGAGAGTTGGGAAGGGAAAGGAAACTACTTCTTTTCCCTAATTATTTCCCAGGCTTTGAAAACCCAGGAAAAGGGAATATTGAATGGAGAGTTGGGAAGGGAAAGGAAACCACTTCTTTTCCCTAATTATTTCCCAGGCTTTGAAAACCCAGGAAAAGGGAATATTGAAAGGAGAGTTGGGAAGGGAAAGGAAATGAGTATTTAAGTATTACCTACTATGTGCCAGACACTATCCTAAGAGCTTTTTTTTCCTTTAAAAATAGTATTTCACTTAATATTTGAGAAAGCACGAGTGAGAAAAGAGAGAGAGCAAACAAGAATAAAGGAGCTCCTTTCCTCTTTGCCCCTATCAAAACTAGATTGCCTAGGGGGCAGCAAGGGTTTATTTATGTCTGGCACTCGCTCCATTGTCTGGATTGTTTTATGACATATCAAGGGATTTTAGGGCTGTGTCTTACCTGGATCAAGTACCAAATCAGTCTTCAAGTACTTTTTTTTTAAGTGCCTGAATTAAGTATTTTTATGTGCTTAAGTATTTTAAGTGCTTGAATTAAGTATTTTTATGTGCCAGGTATATGAGATATAACAGAAAAATATATACAAAATAAGCCCAAGAGAATTATGGGTGAAGTTTTTTACTTGTATAGATGAAGAACTAAGTCTCCAACAAATCACATACATGACTTGCACACACCCACAAAGATAGATGAGGATTTGGCTCCCTCTTGTCTTTGCATCCCAATACCTGGCACACAGTAGGTGCTTAAAAAGTGCTTGAAGATTGTTTGGTACTTGATCCAAGTAGGATATAGCTCTAAAATCCCTATGATGTATCATGAGAAATCGAATCAATGAATTGAGAGCCAGTTCTAAAGACAGGAGATCCTGAATTCAAATATGACCCCAGACACTTGTTAGCTATGAGACCCTGGACAAGTCACTTGACCTCCATTGCCTAGTCCTTACCACTCTTCCGCCTTGGAACCAATACACAGAATTCATTCTAAGATGGAAGGTAAGGGGTGGGGTGGGGTGGCTAGATTACCTGAAACAAGCTTATCCCCAGGCCTAGAACTTACATCACGCATCACTTCATATAATGCCTTGAAAGTTGGTTGCTTGTTGTCATGATAGACACCTCGGTTACCATGAAGAACAGACACTCCTTCTTGTTCTGCTCCTTTACAATTACTGCCATACATGCAGTGGTCTGGCCTATAATTCCACTGGCATGGAAACACGTAGAGACACTCTAGGAGGCAAAAAGACATGTTTATACATATATGTCTCATACATGTATATATGTTCATTCAATTGACTCAGTCGTAGTTTGCAATTCTAATATTTTAAAATATTAGTTCTATCTACTAAAAAGTTCCTTTCATATGTTTCAAGACCACCATAATCTTTGCCCATCCAATTTTATTGAAATCTGCTAAAACTGATGAAATGGATGTCCACTGGCAAATTTTTACTTGGCATAATATTCTTTTAACACCCAGATTAAACCAAAAATTGCACTCAAGCAGGGTATTTTGATTGCCTTTAGGAATGTAGCCCATTTCATCAAAATCACAGGCTTGTAAAAGTCTCCATTTGAGCAGGAAGGGACCAGAAAAGTCATTCAGTTCCACCCTTTCATTTTACACATAAAGAAACTGAAGCCTAAATTTGCCCAAAGTCACCCAGGTAAGAACGCTTTTAGTAAATAAAAGAGCTTGGATCCAAATTCCAATCCTCCTTCCAACAATGAATAATACATGTAATGTCCAAAGATTTGTGAAAGAAATGACACAGTGGATGGAGCGGGAAGTCTGAGTTCATAGTCAACCTTAGACGTGTATTATCTGTACGTTATTCAATTTCTTTCTGCCTCAGTTTCCTCATCTGTAAAATAACAGTAAAATTGTGGTGAAGATAAAAGGTGAGAATATTGGTAAAGCTCTTTCATAATCATCATTCCAGTTTGATAAAGGAAAGGCTAGAAATGTTATCAAATACTTTGATCAAAGCATTCAACATCCATCCTCGTTATTCAGTCATTTCATTCATGTTTAACTCTTTCTCATTCCATTTGGGGTTTTCCTAGCAAGGATACTGGAGTGATTTACTATTTTCTTCTCCAATTCATTCTACAGAGGAGGAAATCAAGGCAAACTGTGATAAATGACTGGCCCAGGGTCACATAGGTAGTAAGTGAGGCTAGATTTAAATTCAGGAAGATGAGTCTTCCTAATTCCAAGCCCAATGCTCTATTCACTGTGCCACCTGGTTGTGCTCGGTGCTACCCTAGGCCAAAGGACATTATGACTCAAAGTCCAAATTTTATGTAAGTTAATGACACCTTCCACCATACTCCCAGAGGTTATGATGTGAAGGTGAAAAAAAAATCCATTGAACAGGAAATTAACATGTGAAATACACAAATGATCTATTAAAAAAGATGGCAAGGCGAATTGACTCTCTGGCGCCATTGCTAAATTCCCCTCACCCATCTGGGCATTAGTTCTCTGCATCCATAAAATGAGGGGTTAGACTAAGTCATCACTAAGGTCCTTTTTTAGTTCCGAGTCCTGTAAAATGTTCAGCTTCTCCTTGCTGCCCTCGTGGAAACAATACAATATATATATTGTGAAATTCTAGCTCACAAATGCCTTTGGAGTAATCTGTCTTTTGGTTTTCTGTCCCTGTTCATTCATTCTTTAATTTACAGAGATAAAGCAGCCCTTTAGCTCACTGACTAGCCTACAGAAAGTGTTTAATAAGAGATCCCTGATTCATTCATTAACTGATTTTCCTTAGAACTGCAGGTTTTCCTGAGAAGGTCTATATTCATTTCTGAAAGCATCTCGAGTATTTAAAGAATACCTTGTGGGGAAAAAGAAAGAATGCTTTGAGAAAGGCTTCTTCTTTCCATTTGTGTCCTCTTGTTTTTATCATCTGTTTATGCCAGATCGCTTCTGTTCCTCACCCAGCACCTTCCCCATGGAACAGGGCAGAAGGAGTTCTCAACCAAAAGGTTTTCCACTACTCTGTTCAGTTTTAGAAACTTGACTCATTGTGGGACTTCGTTTCCCTTGGACTCCTTTTCCTTCTCCTCCCTGAGGACTCGCTATAAAAACAACAACGGCTTGTATTTCTAGAGTGCATCAGAGCTCCCAAAAGAAGCCTTCCCTTCTCTCTATGGCTCTGGGAGCTACTGTACTGTAAGAACTAGGAACCCCACTTTACAGGTGAGGAATCTGAGCCTCAGAGACATTAAGCAGCCTGTCTAAGGTCATGCAGGCATTAAGAGCCCTTCTGAGAGGCAGAAAACTGCACCAGGATCCTACCTGAGACTCTTATCACCCCTCTGGAGCTTGGATTTAAAGACAAAGAAGACCTCCCTTCAACTCTTCCATCAGATGCTTATTACCGGTGTGATCCTGGGAAAGTCACTTCACTTAGCCTCAGTTTCCTCACCTTTGAAATGGGGATAACAGTAGTACAGACCTCACAAGGTTGTGGTGAAGATCATTTGAGACAATACATGTAAAGTTCTTGGTAAACCTTAGAGAGATGTTATTATCAGCAAGGTGGCCCAGGCTGCTAGTCAAAAAGACGAGTTTAAATCCAGTTTATCATTTTTTTTTGTTTTTCAAAGAGGTCTAATTTCTGTCCTTTATTTTTCAAAGAGTTCTAATCTCTGTCCTTTCTTTTCTCTTTTTTTTTTCCTGTTCTTTATTTTTCCTTAATTCTTCCAAGAGGTCTAATTCCATCTGGGGGTAATATCTTGACTGCCACACAAATGAGATGTGAGGCAGAGCTGCAAAACCAAAAAGGAAGATGCAGTGGATGACTTTGGTGTCTTCAGGGTTTTAGCATTCCACAGTGGTTGCTTTAGCTGCCTTCATGGTCCCTAGAAACACGCCGTTCTCACCCTCCCATTCTGCCAGGATATCCCCTAACTCACTGATGGGTTTGAGACCCGACAGTTACCCTCAATCTGGCCTCCTGAGATGGTTTTACCAGGCTGTGGCCTCTGCCCATGCTATAGCTTCTTGCTGCCACAAGGGAAGGGTTGACACCAAAAAGCGGTCAAAGAACCCCAAAAAGCACTTGGCAAGTCTTTACAGTGGAGGAGCTAGTTTTCCTGGAACACCTCATACATCCCAGCCTGTGTGTGGGTGACTCTGGGCAAATCTCTAAACCACTGCCTGCCTCAGTTTCCTCCTCTGTAAAGTGAGGATCATAATAGCACCTACCTTCCATGGCTGTTCTGCGGATCAAATGAGATACTGATAAATTTAGCATGGGGGCTGACACATAGTAGGACCTAAATAAATGCTTGTTCCCTTCCTGATGATGATGATGATGATGATGACGATGATGATGATGATGATGCCCACTAGATACATCCAAGGACAAAGCCCTCCCGGGGGGGGGGGGGGGTGCTGAAAATTTAAAGTTTTATAAATCCCTCCTCTGTAGCTCCAGTAAAGCATGTTACAGGATGTCCTCTTTTTGATGTTGAGCTTCTAAAAGAGGATTTTAACATGCTTTTAAAATCACATTCAAATAAATGCTTTTGGCTCTAGGAAGCAAGGATTACTTGAAAAGCAGCAGTTCTGTGGAACCACTCCAGATAATAATAGATATTACAATCTGATGGTATTTACGATAAGCCCACAGGCAGGGGGAATCCTGATTGACTCCTGTCATGCTTGGGTCCCTCTGGCTCTGGGTAACAAGCTTTCCTACACCATCTCCTAGCTCGCTCTCTAACTGGGAACATTTGCAAACTCTGCTGGCCATCCACTTGAAGCCTCCTTAGTAACATGTTTATACTTTTAAATTTTATTTTATTTTATTTATATATTATTTATATTTATTTTTTAATTTTTATTTTTATTCTACAGATATACAGGATGTTCTGTGAGGACTTTGCCAAGCCCATTTCAGGGCTACTCACTCATCTGTGGCTCCATGAAGGTATAACAAAAGGCAGAGGCCAAAACTGGTCAACAATCTTGGAAGATGGGCTAAACCGGGTTGAGGGTAACCCACAGTGATTTAGAGGGTGTCTACCCCAATTACTTCCCCCAGCAGAAAAAGTGAATGAGAAAATCCAAAGGCCATGAGAATAATAGAATCGAGAGCTTTGGAATCTTTAGAGCTCAGTTAGAAATCAAAGAAACCACGCCAGGCCGTCGACTGCATCCAGAGCCATCAGCAGTGGTCCTGACTTTTGTCTCGCCACTGGACTTTGATGACTCTGGAGGAGAGAACGAGACCCGCATCATTATGCAATTTTGCCTCACTTAGATGCAATTTATGCACAAATCAAAAGACATCACCAGGGATATCATTTTGCTCCTCTTCCAGGTTGAAAGACAACTACCATTTTTATTCAAACACACTAAACAAGAACAGACTTTATTTTACATAAAAAGGAGGTTTGAGAGCGACTTTGCCTCATCACCATTTCTACGCCCTCTCACTCTGACTCTAAAGGTCCTATATTAAGTGCTGGGGACAAAAAGACAAAATGATGCACTGTCCCTGCCTTTACAGTTCTTATATTCTACTAGAGGGATTCAACCTATAAACAGGTAAGTATGTACATGATAATCTGAGGTCTGTGGGAATCTAGAAAGGCTTCAAGGAGAAGCAGAGAAGGAGGAAGACAGGAGAAGACTGAGGTCAAACAAGAGAAAAGGTAGGGAGAGCAGAGAGAGAAAAGGAGGAGAGAAAAATCAAAGAGGAGAGAAGGAGAAAATAGATTAGGATGTGAGCTATTTGAGAACAGGGACTTATTTTTGCTTTTCCTTATACAAGACTGAGGTCAAACAAGAGAAAAGGTAGAGAGAACAGAGAGAGAAAAGGAGGAGAGAAAAATCAAAGAGGAGAGAAGGAGAAAATAGAGTAGGATGTGAGCTATTTGAGAACAGGGACTTATTTTTGCTTTTCTTTATACAAGACTGAGGTCAAACAAGAGAAAAGGTAGAGAGAACAGAGAGAGAAAAGGAGGAGAGAAAAATCAAAGAGGAGAGAAGGAGAAAATAGATTAGGATGTGAGCTATTTGAGAACAGGGACTTATTTTTGCTTTTCCTTATAGAAGGCTGAGGTCAAACAAGAGAAAAGGTAGGGAGAGCAGAGAGAGAAAAGGAGGAGAGAAAAATCAAATCAAAGAGGAGAGAAGGAGAAAATAGATTAGGATGTGAGCTATTTGAGAACAGGGACTTATTTTTGCTTTTCCTTATAGAAGACTGAGGTCAAACAAGAGAAAAGGTAGAGAGAACAGAGAGAGAAAAAGAGGAGAGAAAAATCAAAGAGGAGAGAAGGAGAAAATAGATTAGGATGTGAGCTTTTTGAGAACAGGAACTTATTTTTGCTTTTCCTTATACAAGACTGAGGTCAAACAAGAGAAAAGGTAGGGAGAACAGAGAGAGAAAGGAGGAGAGAAAAATCAAATCAAAGAGGAGAGAAGGAGAAAATAGATTAGGATGTGAGCTTTTTGAGAACAGGAACTTATTTTTGCTTTTCCTTATAGAAGACTGAGGTCAAACAAGAGAAAAGGTAGAGAGAACAGAGAGAGAAAAGGAGGAGAGAAAAATCAAAGAGGAGAGAAGGAGAAAATAGATTAGGATGTGAGCTATTTGAGAACAGGGACTTATTTTTGCTTTTCCTTATACAAGACTGAGGTCAAACAAGAGAAAAGGTAGAGAGAACAGAGAGAGAAAAGGAGGAGAGAAAAATCAAAGAGGAGAGAAGGAGAAAATAGATTAGAATGTGAGCTATTTGAGAACAGGAACTTATTTTTGCTTTTCCTTATAGAAGACTGAGGTCAAACAAGAGAAAAAGTAGAGAGAACAGAGAGAGAAAAGGAGGAGAGAAAAATCAAAGAGGAGAGAAGGAGAAAATAGATTAGGATGTGAGCTATTTGAGAACAGGGACTTATTTTTGCTTTTCCTTATACAAGACTGAGGTCAAACAAGAGAAAAAGTAGAGAGAACAGAGAGAGAAAAGGAGGAGAGAAAAATCAAAGAGGAGAGAAGGAGAAAATAGATTAGGATGTGAGCTATTTGAGAACAGAGACTTATTTTTGCTTTTCCTTATACAAGACTGAGGTCAAACAAGAGAAAAGGTAGAGAGAACAGAGAGAGAAAAGGAGGAGAGAAAAATCAAAGAGGAGAGAAGGAGAAAATAGATTAGGATGTGAGCTATTTGAGAACAGGGACTTATTTTTGCTTTTCCTTATACAAGACTGAGGTCAAACAAGAGAAAAGGTAGGGAGAACAGAGAGAGAAAGGAGGAGAGAAAAATCAAATCAAAGAGGAGAGAAGGAGAAAATAGATTAGGATGTGAGCTATTTGAGAACAGGGACTTATTTTTGCTTTTCCTTAAAGAAGACTGAGGTCAAACAAGAGAAAAGGTAGAGAGAACAGAGAGAGAAAAGGAGGAGAGAAAAATCAAAGAGGAGAGAAGGAGACAAAATAAAATACCTAGGAATCTATCTCCCAAGACAAACACAGGAACTATATGAACACAACTACAAAACACTCGCCACACAACTAAAACTAGACCTGAACAAATGGAAAAACATTAACTGCTCATGGATAGGACGAGCCAATATAATAAAAATGACCATCCTACCCAAACTTATTTATCTATTTAGTGCCATACCCATTGAACTACCAAAATACTTCTTCACTGATTTAGAAAAAACCATAACAAAGTTCATTTGGAAGAACAAAAGATCAAGGATATCCAGGGAAATAATGAAAAAAAACACATACGATGGGGGCCTTGCAGTCCCTGACCTAAAACTATATTACAAAGCAGCAGTCATCAAAACAATTTGGTACTGGCTAAGAAACAGAAAGGAAGATCAGTGGAATAGACTGGGGGAAAGCGACCTCAGCAAGACAGTATACGATAAACCCAAAGATCCCAGCTTTTGGGACAAAAATCCACTATTCGATAAAAACTGCTGGGAAAATTGGAAGACAGTGTGGGAGAGACTAGGAATAGATCAACACCTCACACCCTACACCAAGATAAATTCAAAATGGGTGAGTGACTTAAACATAAAGAAGGAAACCATAAGTAAATTGGGTAAACACAGAATAGTATACATGTCAGACCTTTGGGAGGGGAAAGGCTTTAAAACCAAGCAAGATATAGAAAGAATCACAAAATGTAAAATAAATAATTTTGACTACATCAAACTAAAAAGCTTTTGTACAAACAAAACCAATATAACTAAAATCAGAAGGGAAACAACAAATTGGGAAAAAATCTTCATAGAAACCTCTGACAAAGGTTTAATTACTCATATTTATAATGAGCTAAATCAATTGTACAAAAAATCAAGCCATTCTCCAATTGATAAATGGGCAAGGGACATGGATAGGCAGTTCTCAGATAAAGAAATCAAAACTATTAACAAGCACATGAAGAAGTGTTCTACATCTCTTATAATCAGAGAGATGCAAATCAAAACAACTCTGAGGTATCACCTCACACCTAGCAGATTGGCTAACATTACAGCAAAGGAAAGTAATGAATGCTGGAGGGGATGTGGCAAAGTAGGGACATTAATTCATTGCTGGTGGAGTTGTGAATTGATCCAACCATTCTGGAGGGCAATTTGGAACTATGCCCAAAGGGCGACAAAAGAATATCTACCCTTTGACCCAGCCATAGCACTGCTGGGTCTGTACCCCAAAGAGATAATGGACACAAAGACTTGTACAAAAATATTCATAGCTGCGCTCTTTGTGGTGGCCCAAAACTGGAAAACGAGGGGATGCCCATCAATTGGGGAATGGCTGAACAAACTGTGGTATATGTTGGTGATGGAATACTATTGTGCTCAAAGGAATAATAAAGTGGAGAAGTTCCATGGAGACTGGAACAACCCCCAGGAAGTGATGCAGAGCGAGAGGAGCAGAACCAGGAGAACATTGTACACAGAGACTAATACACTGTGGTATAATCGAACGTAATGGACTTCTCCATTAGGGGCGGTGTAATGTCCCTGAACAACTTGCAGGGATCCAGGAGAAAAAAACACCATTCATAAGCAAAGGATAAACTATGGGAGTGGAAACACCGAGAAAAAGCAACTGCCTGAATACAGAGGTTGAGGGGACATGACAGAGGATGGACTCTAAATGAACACTCTAGTGCAAATACTATCAACAAAGCCAATGGGTTCAAATCAAGAAAACATCTAATGCCCAGTGGACTTACGCGTCGGCTATGGGGGGTGGGGGGGAGGAAAAGAAAATGATCTTTAACGAATAATGCTTGGAAATGATCAAATAAAATATATTTAAAAAAAAAAAGAGGAGAGAAGGAGAAAATAGAGTAGGGTGTGAGCTATTTGAGAACAGGGACTTATTTTTGCTTTTCCTTATACAAGACTGAGGTCAAACAAGAGAAAAGGTAGGGAGAACAGAGAGAGAAAGGAGGAGAGAAAAATCAAATCAAAGAGGAGAGAAGGAGAAAATAGATTAGGATGTGAGCTATTTGAGAACAGGGACTTATTTTTGCTTTTCCTTATACAAGACTGAGGTCAAACAAGAGAAAAGGTAGGGAGAACAGAGAGAGAGAAAGGTGGAGAGAAGGAGAAAATAGATTAGGACGAGCTATTTGAGAACAGGGACTTATTTTTGCTTTTCCTTATATCCCCAGGACTTAACATAGTGGCTGGAATATTGTTGCTGTTCAGTAATTTTTCAGTCATATCTGATTCTTTGTGACCCCATTTGGGATTTTCTTAGCAGAGATACTGGAATGGTTTATGATCTCCTTCTCCAGCTCACTTTACAGATGAGAAAACTGAGGCAAACAAGATTAAGTCTTGCCCAGGATCACATGGCTGGTAAGTGACTGGAGTCAAAGTCGGACTCAGGAAGATGAGTCTTCCTGTCTCCAGGTCTGCCACTCTACTCACTGGGCCACCTCGCCACTGGACTACAGCAATGCTGACCGAGAAGATCAAAGGCACTAAAAGAGCTGTTGACTAGGTGAGAGAGGGACCAGCTGTTCATCAGACACTGGACAATGGCGGGTACAGTTGAGGGGTTCTGAAGTGTAGATTAGGAGACTGGTAGAATCTCTGACCAATAGTCTCTCTCAGCAGTGAAGCAAGAATCAAGGTTGTCTGTTGAAAGGTAGGTTGAGAAAAAAAAATAAAAACTTGGAACTGTCATTGTGGGGCAATAGAGAAGAATAAAAGGATTGCCTTGCTGTAGTGAGAGCCCACTTGGGATTAAATATTTGTATTTAACATCAGCCCAGGGCAAGAAGTTCTATTAAGTTCATAGAGGATGCAATCCCAAGGTTCTGGGACTCCCTGGAGCCTTGCTCCCCAGCAAATGAATAATGGCAGGTAGAAGGATGATATTCGAAAATAAGTATTGTTTTATTAGTTTAGAGATAAGAAGTAGAGTGGCTGGCTTGAGAAAGAATTGGAGGCTGATGGCAAGGAAAAAGGGGATTTCCTTTTAACAGCCAATGGCCATTCATTACCAAGAGTCCAGAGTACAAAGAATTATAAATAGTATTTAATCTTTTTAGAAATAACACATTTTTATTAAGGGCCAACTATGTGCAGGGTGTTGTACTCTGTGGGATACAAGGCAACATAAGCCATAGCCCTACCTTTGAAGGGCTTAGAATCTATTTGAGGGGAAAAGACATAGAAGTGAGATTTGAATTGCAGCCAAAAAAAAAATTAGTTGTCATATGACAGCACGTGAATTATAAAGATAATAACTGCCACAGTTGAAGGGAGAGAAAGATCACTTTTATGAATGGGGAAGGCCAGAGAAGTTTAGAGGAAGATATACATAAAATGTTTTATGTGTGTCTAAGGTAGATAAACCCAGAGGGAGGGAGCACAAAATATTGAATCATATTTCTATCTGATCAACAGATAAAAGGCTGAGACATATAAGCCTTCTTACTATTACAGACTTGAACAAATGTTGTGGAGTCATTTCAGTGGTGCCCCACTCTTAATGACCTCATTTGAGGTTTTCTTGGCAGAGGAACGAAGGTGATTTACCATTTTCTTCTTTTTAACAGATGAGGAACCTGAAGTAAAAAGTTAAATGACTTGCCCAGGGTCATGTAGCTAAATGTCTGTGGCCACATTTGAACTCGGGTCTTTCTAATTCCAAGTTTAGTGCTCTATCCACTGCACCACCTAGCTGCCCCTCTCTGAAAATAGTAGGCACTTAAGAAAAAATCTACTGACTTCAGTTCATCCAATTCATCCCTTTCCAGTTCGTTTAGGTACAACTTTGGGAAGAGGGTATTCTCTGAACAGAATTTTCTGACTCATTCATTCACAGATGCATTAATGAGCTGTTGACAACTCTCCTCCAGACATACGTTTCCATCTGCCTGCTAGCCACCTCCACTAGGTACTCTGACAGTACTTGGAACATGACATTTGAAATAAAACTTGCCATCTTTCTTCTAAAATAAGATCATTCCTCCTCTACCCCCTTCTTCTGACTTCCTGCTTCTGTCACTATCACCACCCTAAAGTCATCTTCCCCTCATTTGCCCTATCCAATTAGTTCCCCTTTTACTTCTATAAATTCCGGAAATCTGATCTGGCCAGGGGGCTGGGAAAAATGCCCATCAGTCCCTTGTCGGGGATAATTCCCAATGCTTTAGCCCTTCTGGTCAGAAGTGGAGCCATCTTGATTCTTGACAATTGGAACACAAATTCAATTAGTCCCTCTCTGGGCAGCTGGCTCCAAACAATCCATTCTTCTCTTTCTTTCAAATGATTCCAAACTCCATTCGCAATGGTTTTCCTTCTAAAAATCAACTTTTTGGCCAAAACTTCTCCCTGTATGTTGTCTTTTGGAAAGTAAGCTCCTTAAAGACAGGGATTATCTTGCTTTTTTTTTTCCCCTATTTGTAACCTTGGGGATACAAGGCAAAGTGCCAGGCTTTAATAAATGCTCATTCATTTTTTTTTCCTTTTCTGCTCTGGGCTCAGTAAAGAAGTCAATACTACTATTTTCCCTGGAAAAGGAGTAAAAGTGTGTCAATGAAATGTCCTTTGGATCAACTTCTTATTCCTAGAACTCTCCAGATAGTCCTTTCTCCTGCCATCATTATCATCGTCATCCTCTTCTGAACAACAGAGAGAGCCCCCCCTTTTTTTTATTTGAAGGGCAACGTGATCTGATATGGGGTACCTATGACATGGTAAGAAGAATGGGGAGAGTCTGGAAGAGTTATTACAAGCCTGCCCCTTGTTCATCTGGAGGAAAACTCCATTCTCAAAACTGACCCTCAATAAAGACTACAAGAATACATGGAGTGTGCCATGTAGGATGAACAATTTCTTCCAATATGGGGAAACTCCTAGCAAGAGAATTCACTCCAGTAATGGAGATGTCTATGAATCTGTAATCTAGCATATAAAGCCTACAGAACTGCTTAAGGCATAGAAAGATTAAGGGACAATCCCATCAGCAAGGAAGTGTCCCAGGTGGGATTTGACTCCAAGTCTTATTCTAAGCTAAGTACAGTATTCCTTCACAAAATCACAAAAAATGATCACAAAAATAATTACTGGCCAAGAAAAACAATCATGTCTGTGTTACCAATAAGCCTACCTGTAGGGCTTCCAAGAAACCATGATGCTTTTTTCTATAATAATAAAGATTTTACTTTTATTCAAAAGCAGGTTATTCTTTTCTAGAAAATAGTTCCAATGATTGTCAACGTTAATTAAATGTATTAAATTTAACAGAAATAAAACTTGCCACCTTTCTCACCAAATAATCCCTGTCTTCAAGAATCTTATCTCAAAAAAGATAACATATATAGAAGTTTTGGCCAAGAAGGAATGTTTTAGATAGCAAACCAGAGGGAATGGAGTTTAGAATCATTTGGAGGAAAGAGAAGGATGGACCATTTGAAACTGGTGGCCCAGAGTGGGCTAATGGATTATTAATTTATTAAAATCCTACCTTGGGGCAGCTGGGTAGCACAGTGGATAGAGTGCCAGGACTGGCAGTCAGGAAGACCTGAGTTTGGATACAGTCTCAAGACACTTCCTAGTTATATGACCCTGGACAAGTCACTTAAGCCAACTGCCTAGCTCTTGTGGCTCCTCTATCTTAGAATTGATACTAAAAGTAAGGGTTTAGAAAAAAAAATTCCCACTTTCTCCAGGAAGTCTTTCCTGATTCCTCTTAATGGTGGTGTTCTCCATTTGTTGACCATTTCCAATTTATGCTGTTTATAGTTTTGTTGTACATAATTGTTTGCATGTGGTCTCACCCATCAGACTACTAGCTCCTTAAGAAAAGGGATTTTTTTTTTTAACTTTTCTGTCTCCAAATTTTAGCACAGTGCCTGGCACACAGTGGGCTTGAATAAATATTTACTGACAGGTGGAATGACTCACTTTTGGGACTTAGGGATAGAAAACAACCCAGAAACAGGCCTTGTCCTCTAGGAGCTTACATTCTACTAGTCAACAAGAATGAAGACCTTTACAATCCCTGGAATTCAACACCTTTATCTCATGTGCCAAATAGGGACGATAAAAAGATCAAATAAAGAATTATCTAATGATCTTAAGAGAAAAAACTTTGTCAGTTACTTAATGCTGCTATGAATCAGTTCTTTGAATTATTACATCATTTTTTGCAAAGAGTAAGACTTACAATTTACAGCAAAACATCTGGATGCCATATGGAATTAGGGTTAAGCTTGGCCAACAGTTCAAGGAAGGTGGAATTCTATAGCTCTCTACAAAGAAAATCAGCAGAGTCTGCATTCTAATAGAGATAGAGCCTCCAGAAGATTCTTTATCTCTCTCCTACCCAGAGGACTGAATTTAAACGAGGACAATCAAACCAAAACAAAGTCCCACTCACACCCATCTTAGTTAGCTTTTGGCTGTAGCAAACCCAAACCTTGTAAAGCCTCTTCAGTTTGTCCCTCCCTCCTTCTAAAAGATGTTCATCCCTCTTGGTGTCTCATTGGGGAACCCAAGGACCATGGTGCAGGGTGCTGTGGGGGAACCCAGATTGCAATCTTTTGGACATAATTCAAAACCTTTTATTATAACTACTTTGATACTTGGTTTATTTTGTGGTTGACATTAGCATCAGATTTAAGATTTCAACCAATGTCTGTGATTCTTTCCATTGTAATATATATACAGGTGACTAGATGGTACAGTGGGAAGTTTGCTGGACATGGAGACAGAATACCTGAATTCAGATACTGCCCCACATGTTTATTTTATTAGCTATGTGACCATCTGCAAGTCAGAAAAATGGGAGTAATAACAGCATCCATTTCCCAGAGTTATTAGGAGAATCAAATGAGATAACACATGGAAGGTGCTATACAAATGCTACCTATGGATATTATTGTTGCTACTATCCATGGGGAATGTTGTTATTCACAGATACCACTGAAGTAGGTAGGGATGACATTTTGGGGAGATGGTTTCCTTTCTGCAAGAGGTAGAAGAAACAGTCTTACCAGCCCTGAAGGAAAAAGGAGGGAAAAAAGATTTTTGAACCAGTTTTCAAAGAAACAACTTGATAATCTAAGGATGAATCAAAGAAACAACTTGATAATCTAAGGATGAATCAAAGAAACAACTTGATAATCTAAGGATGAATCAAAGAAACAACTTGATAATCTAAGGATGAATCAAAGAAACAAATTCATAATCTAAGGATGAATCAAAGAAACAACTTGATAATCTAAGGATGAATCAAAGAAACAACTTGATAATCTAAGGATGAATCAAAGAAACAAATTGATAATCTAAGGATGAATCAAAGAAACAAATTGATAATCTAAGGATGAATCAAAGAAACAAATTGATAATCTAAGGATGAATCAAAGAAACAAATTCATAATCAAATGATGAATCAAAGAAACAAATTGATAATCTAAGGATGAATCAAAGAAACAAATTGATAATCTAAGGATGAATCAAAGAAACAACTTGATAATCTAAGGATGAATCAAAGAAACAAATTCATAATCTAAGGATGAATCAAAGAAACAAATTCATAATCTGAGGATGAATCAAAGAAACAAATTGATAATCTGAGGATGAATCAAAGAAACAAATTGATAATCTGAGGATGAATCAAAGAAACAAATTGATAATCTGAGGATGAATCAAAGAAACAAATTGATAATCTAAGGATGAATCAAAGAAACAAATTGATAATCTAAGGATGAATCAAAGAAACAAATTGATAATCTAAGGATGAATCAAAGAAACAAATTGATAATCTAAGGATGAATCAAAGAAACAAATTGATAATCTAAGGATGAATCAAAGAAACAAATTGATAATCTAAGGATGAATCAAAGAAACAAATTCATAATCTAAGGATGAATCAAAGAAACAAATTCATAATCTAAGGATGAATCAAAGAAACAAATTGATAATCTAAGGATGAATCAAAGAAACAAATTGATAATCTAAGGATGAATCAAAGAAACAAATTGATAATCTAAGGATGAATCAAAGAAACAAATTGATAATCTAAGGATGAATCAAAGAAACAAATTCATAATCTAAGGATGAATCATCTAAGGGTAACTATGTGCTTCAAGACAACATATTTAGAATTTCTGTCTCAGATGCCTTCAGAAAAACAGTATTCAGATCATGCACCTAAGTGTTTAGCATTACATGGCTTAATCAGAGGTGTCTTCTTAAATTTGGGAATAAAAAGTATTGTGACAGCTGAAATGTCAGCAATGCCAGCAGGTAAATTTTAAGTGATGATACAGAAGATGTAGCAGGTACTCAAATGCTTCTACCATGGAAAGAAATGATACTATTCACGTATGAAGATTTTTGAGTAGTAACTTTTGGCTTACTGGCATTGTCCTAAGTTTCTACAGTTCAATGATGCCCTAAGCACTGAAATCCTGAACTCTCTCTCTGCCAGGGAGGCAGATTCTACCTGCACTGTCTCCCAGCCATTTGACCTTCTCTCCTAATGCATTTCTTTATTTTCTAAAGATTGTTGGAGCCTGTCAATTCCTTAGGTGAGCACTCCTCTTGAGCCAGAAACAGCTCTCCCACTACATAATAGAAACATCAATGGTTCCCTGCTCCCTCTAGGAGAAAATACAATTGGGTATTTGCTATCTATACTTCATGGATAGTTCCATCCTATTACTGCAGGCTGATTACCCAGGACTGTCTCATGTATATTCCATCTTTCTTCCAAACCTGCTCACTTGCTGTCCTCTACCCCCTCTCCATCCCCCCCGCCCCAGGACATCCCACCTTCCATATCCCTTCCTTGGGGGAGGCCACTCTGGTCCTTTCTCCCTTGCCTTGGCCTCTTAAATTCACTCACTCCCTTCAAGTCTCACTGCAGTGACCTCCTATACAAAGCCTGGGCTGATTCTCCTCCCAATTAGAATTCTCTCCCTTTTCCTGGATACGGTGTTACATCTTGACAACCTTGTTTTATGAAACTTCTAATTACCTACTGATCAGTATGTCCCAAGACTGAACAATGAACCTTTAAGTCCCCATTGATCACCCTAGATGAGATCAGCAAATATAATCAAATCTTAGGCCTTCTTTTGTCTACTTACTTATCTGAGTCACTCCTGGTATTCTTCCCCTAACCTCCATGTAAACCAATCACTTGCCCTTCCTTTCCTATACTCCCTAAAGTATATAGAAGGGGGCAGCTGGGTGGTTCAATGGATTGAGAACCAGACCTAGAGATGGGAGGGCCTAGGGTCAAATTTGACCTCAGACACTTCCCAGCTGTGTGACCCTGGGCAAGTCACTTGACCCCCACTGCCTAGCCCTTACCACTCTTCTGCCTTGGAACACAGTATTGATTCCAAGACAGAAGATAAGGGTTAAAAAAATAAAGTATATAGAAGACCCCCAAGTCTTCAGACAGATAGAAATTCCCATTCTTGCTGTTCTTCCCAGAGACAGTGTCCCAGAGTCCCAGAGCTTGGTGGATATATGACTGTGTGGTGTCTCCCTTATCCTTATTAAGGATGTGTTTGTATCTAACTGCTTTGATGGTTCTGTGTGTTTTCAGATTGACCATCTATTTTCTCAATATTTCCCATTGATTTATCTGTTCACACACTCCTCTACCCCCACTGTTGAAGGAAAATGGTTTGAAGACAGGAAGTGTTCTTGTCTTTGTCTTTGTCCCTCCAGTTTGGGCACAAACTGCCAACTAACAAATGCTTTTTGAATTACGCTGATCTGAAACAAGAATTCAGTTCTTCAGCAAATGATTTAGCCTCTGGATTTTACACTAGCCATACACATTATGAAGTTAGACTAGAAGACCTGACCTACAAGGGTCTTCTAACTCTTCAATCCCTGGTCCTAGTCAGGGTTAAAAGTGCAGCCTCCTAAGTGGGGAGAGCATCCTTCACATACTCCCAAATGGATTCATTCAATAACATTTATTAAGCACCTACTATGTGCCAGGACCAGAGCTAAGTCCAGGAGATACAAAAAGAGGCAACAGTCAGTCCCTGTCCTCAAGGAGCGAATGGGATTAAATGTACAAACACTTCCAAGAAGTGCAGTGCCGGGCTAGAGGATTCCACTTCAACCTGAAAGCAAATAAGATGAAGCCATCCCTGGTTTGCTCATAGGAGCTGTGGTTATCTGGATAAAATACGCTCTCTGGCTCAAACCCATCGGCATAATGCAGAGGCCAGAGAACCCAAACTTTCAAAAATTGGACTGAAAAAGAGAGGGGGGAGTGTGTCACACACACACACACACACACACACACACACATGCTGGGGATGATACCAAATAAGGCTAAAACTCACCAGATGTGAGTAAAAGGGAAGGAAAATGTATTAGTTTCATGTGTGAATCTGATAATAAATTGTATCTCCAAATTCTAATCACCTTCATTTTCTCAAAGCATTGTTTTGAATGCAAATAAAGATTTCTCTTTGCCCTGCCCATTCTTTTACCCCCAGAAGCTTGGGGGGTGAGGAGGAATCTGGATGATCACAGAATCAGGGAATATAGGGGAAGGACAGAACTTTTCAGGTCATGTGGTTCCCCTCCCCCATAATGGATGAATCCCACTTACAACACCCCAGAGAAGGGTTCCTTCATCCTCTACCCAAAGACCTGTCAGGAAAAGGGGGCTCTTTGCCCTGAGGTAGCCCATTCCATTTTTGGTACATGCTAATGCTTAAGAATATTTTCCTTAAGTTAACCCCAAATCCACCCTCCTGTTGGGTTCATCCTCTGGACTTCATACAGTCCTCCAGGGCCAAGGAGAAAAAGTTTAATCTTCTTCTACTTGCCAACCATGAAATATTTGCATGGCCCCCACCCACAAGTCCTCCCTTACCTAGACTAAACATTCCTAGTTCCCACGACCAATCCTCTTGGGGTCTCATCTTCTTGATGATTCAAGAACTTTGTGAATGTGTTTTCATTATTAATGAATCTGGGGACAGAGGGGATTCCTTCACCGATCAGGACACGGCCCTTTGTAAGTTCTAAGTTCTCTTACCAAACCAGGAACACTCCTGCGGAGATGCTCTAATTTATTAAAGTCCCTTTTAAAATATGGTACCCCAAAATGGACCTGGACAAAATAATAATGGCAAAGGGAGAAGAGAATAAGAGTGTGTGTGTGTGTGAGTGTGTGTGTGTGTGTGTGTGTGTGTGTACACACATATAGGTACACATACATACATGTGTATATTTATACACACACACAATTTCTGTTTTCATATAAATAAATAAATAAAACAATTTTTATGTGCACGCACTGTGCTAAGGGATTTACAAATATCTCGTTCGATCATCACAACAAACCTAGGAGATAAACACTTTTATTATTTCCATTTTACCATTGTAGAAACTTGGACTAATAGAGATTAAAGGATTTGCCCAAGGTCCATACAGCTAATATGTATCTGAGGACAGAGTTGAACCCAAGGTTGTCTTCCCTCCATGTCTGGCTCTCTATCCACTGAGCCAACATATCTGCTCCTATAGTGTGGGTTTTAAAAATGATGACTTTCTGCTGGTTCAAGCTCTTTTTGGGTAGATGTGCTAAGCATTCCATCTGAATAATTCATCCAATTGTAGTAGGCAGAGTTTCTGAGTCCTGTGAATCCAGAGAGTCTACAGGCATTTATAGTACCACGCACTAAGCTAGGCTCTTGGGGATACAAGGAGAGGCAAAAATATAGTTCTCATCACCTTCAAGAAGTTCACTTTCTAGAAGAGGAGATAGTATGCCAAGAACAGTGCACAAGCAAAATACACTCAATGTAAAGAGAAGGTCACTTAATTTACTTTTTTAAAATTAAAAATAAAAATTTGGAAGTCACTTTTTTAAAATTAATAAAAAAATTAAAAATAAAAATTTGGAGATGGTCACTTAATTTACTTTTTAAAAATCTTTTAAAAACTTAAAATTAAAAAAATTAAAAATAAAAATTTGGAGACGGTCACTTAATTTACTTTTTTAACATTAAAAAAACTTAAAAATAAAAATTTGGAGGTTACTTACTTTTTTAAAATTAAAAAAGATTAAAAATAAAAATTTGGAGAAGGTCAATTAATTTACTTTTAAAAAATCTTTTAAAAACTTAAAATTAAAAAAAATTAAAAATAAAAATTTGGAGACGGTCACTTAATTTACTTTTTTAAAATTAAAAAAAATTAAAAATAAAAATTTGGAGGTCACTTTTTTAAAATTAAAAAAATTAAAAATAAAAATTTGGAGGTCACTTACTTTTTTAAAATTAAAAAAATTAAAAATTAAAATTTGGAGGTCACTTAATTTACTTTTTTAAAATTAAAAAAATTAAAAATAAAAATTTGGAGGTCACTTAATTTACTTTTTAAAAATCTTTAAAAAACTTAAAATTTAAAAAAAAAACTTTTTAACAATTAAAAAATTCTAAAAAGATTCTTTTTAATTCTTAAATTCTTAATTCTTAAAAATTGGGGGCAAAAATGGTTCAGTGACTTGCCCATGGTCACACAACTGGTAAGTGTCTGAGGCCAGATTTGAATTCAGGAAGATAAATCTTCTGGATTTCAAGCCCAGTCCATCTAGCTGCCCTACAGAATGTAATTTCAAAAGGAAGACGCTCGGTGGGAAGGGAAAGGTCTTGCTGCGAGTGGTATTTGAGCTCAGATTTTAAGCAAGTCAGGAAAGCCAAGAAGCAGAGATGAGGAAGGAGAGTAGACCAGCCAGGAAGGAAGAGCCCATGAAAAGGATGGGAGATGAAGGGTTAGTGCAGAGACAGGAAAAACGCTATGAACTTACGAAGAGTTTTGTGTTGCATATGTCTTCATGAAGAGCTTTGAATGCAAAATAAAGGGGTTCATATTTGATCTTGGAGGTAATAGGGAGCCACTGCAGTTTAACGAGTAGGGGGGATGATGTGGTCAGACTTTAGGAAAATTACTTTGCTGAGTGAGTGATACGTGGATGGGAGTGTGAAGATCTGAGACAAGGAGACCAAGCAGAGGAAGATGATGGGGCCTCCGCCATGGTGACAACTGTATGTATGGAATAATTTTTGGTTTCTCTACTCATTTTTTTTTTAATCCCAAAGGAGGCCAGCCATGGTGGCATATATATGCCTGAATCCCAGTTGGATGCTGATGCTGGTGGATCTTTTGAGCATGGAAGGTTGGAGCTGCGGTAGGCTACGCTGATTGGATGTCTGAAATAAATCCACCATTATATAATGAGTCTCAGGGAGGGCCACCAACGTTCTCTAGGAAGGAGAAAACTGGCCCGGCTCAGAAAGGGAGCAGGTAGACGTTTCCTTGCCAATCAGGGGTGGAATCAGGCCTACCAGTGGCTCTGGTACCTCCAGCATGGGTGAGACAGGGACACCCAATCTTAGGGGGGGAAAAAAACCTGGTTTAGAGGAGTTTATAGGCTTGAAAATCCCAAGAATCAAATACCACCAATCCAGGGTTTATATAAATTTGGTTTGTGGCCCAAATCAACTTTAATGGAACTAGCTGGATGCAAAGTATTACATACTTGGAAAGAGATTATCTCAAAAATTAGTCCAGCAAAGGATTCTTCAGCTTTTGGCCTTTTGTGCTAGCAGTAGTGAGGACACGCCTACACCGATGGGGGGGGGGGGGAGTAAAGAAAGGGGGGGGCACGGAGGAGAAGCAGCGATTGCCAGGAACACACAGACTGCCACTGTGTACAATCTGAGCCTATTCAGTAATAGAGCCAAGCTCTGGAATGTGCTCTTTGGGGCTCATGTGGGAGTCCCTCCTACGCACATAGCCCTCCCAATGGGTGACCTACCTGGGTTAAAGTAAAAAATAATATTCAGTAAATCCTGGTCTCCCCACGTGATGTAATTCTTGTACTTCTGGTACAGAGGGTACAGCATGTCCTCCCAAGCCAAGCCCGTTGGAATCAGGCTATTCTGTAGAAGAGAAAAAGCACAGCAATAAGGGATTAAAGGCTACCAGGTTTCCCTTACTAACAAAAAGTGCAGAGGGACCATTTTCATGCTTTAAAGGAAATGAGACAAACACAAAATGGGGGGAAATGTTCTTCTTACCTAGGGGCTCTTCACCTGCAGTCCATTCATTTATTTTGAAAATAATAATAATGATAATAATTTGGTATTTTAACAATAATAATGATAAGTATTTGCAGAGTACTTTAAAGTTTGCAAAACATCCTACATGTTGATTCATTTGTGAAGCAGCTGTTATTCCTATCCCTGTTTTATAGAAAACTGAGAAGTTAATGACTTTCCAAGAGTCACATAGGTAGTAAATTCCAAGGGAGACGAATTCAGGTCTTCTTGACTTGTCCAGTGTTCTATCCACTGCACCACTGAGATGTTTCAGTCTCTAAAGATATCTTGACAGCCACAATTCAATAGAATTGGCTTCCTTTGTCATGATTTGTATGGGAGGGAACGTAGAAAAATTATTCTGAGAAGGGCTCCACAGGCTTTATGAGAGGCCCAAAGAAATCCATCTCATGGGAATAAAGTAAGAGCCCCACTTCTAACAACCTTCACACATGAGCTGAATCAGGCATAGGGCAGGGTTTCCCAGGAGAAAATTTTACTGGGTCGTAAGTCAGTAATCATGGCAGAAGCTACTGCTCTATTACGGCCCATGGCTTCTCCCAATCATAATCTATTCATTTTCATTACATAATCTAATCTATTTCATTACAAAGTTTTCTCTCTCTCTCTCTCTTCTCTCTTTCTCTTCCTTCCTTCCTTCCTTCCTCTTTCTTTCTTCCCTTCTTCCTTCCCTTCTTCCTTCCTTCCTTCCTTCCTTCCTTCCTTCCTTCCTTCCTTCCTTCCTTCCTTCCTTCCTTCCTTCCTTCCTTCCTTTCTTTCTTTCTTTCTTCCTTCCTGCCTCTTTCCTTCTTCCTTCCTTCCTCTTTCTTTCTTTTTCTCTCTTTCTTCCTCTTTCCTTCTCCCTCCTTTCTTTCTTTCTTTCTTTCTTTCTTTCTTTCTTTCTTTCTTTCTTTCTTTCTTTCTTTCTTTCTTTCTTTCTTTCTTTCTTTCTTTCTTTCTTCCTTCCTTCCTTCCTCTTTCTTTCTTTTTCTCTTTCTTCCTCTTTCCTTCTCCCTCCTTCCTTTCTTCCTTTCTTTCTTTCTTTCTTTCTTTCTTTCTTTCTTTCTTTCTTTCTTTCTTTCTTTCTTTCTTTCTTTCTTTCTTTCTTTCTTTCTTTCTTTCTTTCTTTCTTTCTTTCTTTCTTTCTTTCTTCTTTCCTTCTCTCTCTCTCTCTCTCTCTCTCTCTCTCTCTCTCTCTCTCTCTCTCTCTCTCTCTTTCTTTCTTCCTTTCTTTTTTTTTTCTCCTTACTTTGTTTTTCTATCAGTTCTAAGACATAATAGTGGCAAGGGCTAGGGATTGGGGATAAGTGACTTGGCCAAGGTCCCACAACTAGGAAGTATTTGAAGCCCAGATTTAAAGTCAGGATCCTGACTCCAGGCGTGTCATTCTATCCACTGTGCTACCCAGCTGCCCCCAAAGTTCAATCTTGACTTTGAAAATTATAACACAAAAAATTAGAATACAGATAACAGAACCATGGTCATTTCTTGCTGGACTCCTGGCAATCTAATTGAGCCAATTCAATTCAAGGAACCAACATTCTAGTTCTAAAATGAATTTTTAAATGTATAAAGGACCAGTCATGTAACGTTGAGCCTGTAAAATGGAGATTTGAACCCTGGACTTCAATCCCCATAAGTCCTTGGTATTTCCCACAATTCCCTATAATCTCACCTGAGTCTCCACTTAGAGGAGATCACAATTAGTATTTAAACTGGCAGCAACACCTACCTCAGCCCCTTCTATGCTCTTCTTTGCTCTCGCTCTCTGTGCTCTTCCATTGTGCAATGATGTAGTAAGTAAGCTAAGAGCGGGGGTTTTAAATGGGCTAATCAGCCCAAGGCACATGGTTTTCTTATTTGTATTTTCTTTATTCCTTGATTTCTAATAATCATTAATAAACCTCAAAATATAATACTTTCATTACTAGAAACTAATTTAATTTTACAAGCCTCAGTTTCCCTATCAGTAAAAATAGGGAAATGCCTGTAGTGCCTACCTCCCAGGGCTGATGGAAATGAGATGGTGCTCATTTGCCAACCTCAAAACTCTGCAAGTGCCCAATGTCATTATTGTTGTCATCTGTGATTGTGGAAGGGCAGAAAACCTCCAGTGTGGGAAACTCCTTCACCAACTCCACCACGGATCATAACCCATCTATGCCTTCCCTGGCTGAGGGAAAGGAGATTAAGTGACTGACTCTCCCAGGGTCACCAAGCTAGTAAACGTCAGAATCAAGATTTCAAACAAAATCTCCCAGAATTCCCCAGCTTCAGGCGCTGCCTCTAACCAAATATGACTAAAGGGCTTTAAAATGAACCCTGATATTTCTGAATGCCAACTACGATGATGCTCCTCATTCAGTAATACCACAGACTGCAAATTTCAAACAATAAAGCTTCTTTCTTCCCCCCAACAGCCTCACCCAATTCATGGGACTAAGTCAATGCAGTATTCATCCAAGAAAATGTCATTGTAGGCACAAGAATATAAGTTCAGTTTCCTAAACAGGGAATTTGGGGAGGAGAGGGGAAGCAGGAGAGATTTTCCTGTGTGATGCTGCATCCATCATCTTACCTTGAACTGTGTATTTCTTATTCTAGTTAAATTCATTAGCATCACTCCAGAATTGACTCCAGTCATTCCATAGTAAGGGTGGCGAGCAAAACGACTGTACCACCCGATCTTGGGGATCTCATGCTCAGGGGCCATGGCTGCAAGCTGGGTAGAATTAAATTGCTTGAGGAGCCTCCAGATATCATCAATGGGCCGGAGAAAAAGGACATCGGTGTCTACATAGAGAAGCGAGTCCACATCCTTTAAAATCACCTTGGGGAAGAAGACATTTTTTTTTAAAAAAGGAGGGAGAAAATAATTATAAATCACATGACTCACTTTTTACTGATAAACTATAAAGTCTAAGGATTGTGGGACAATCAAAAGTGACTGACTTTGCTACTAAAGCAATATGAGGATCCAGGATAATTCTGAGAGACTTATGAGAAAATAGTGCTCTCCATATCCAGAGAAAGAACCGTGGGAGTTGAAATGCAGAAGAAAAACATATGATTGATCACTTGTTTATATGGGTATAGGATTTAGAGTTTTGATTTTAAAAGGCTACTCTATTACAAAAGAAATGGGTTTTGAATGGTTACACACACACACACACACACATATAACTCAGTGAAATTGCTTGCCAATTTCGGGAGGGGGAAGAGAACAAGAATCATATAACCATGGAAAAAAATTTAAAATAAAACCTGAAAAAAAATATGAAAGTTTTAGAGATGAGGTCATGTACTTGCTGAAATCATAGGTGGTTTAGTAGTAAAGACTTGAATGAATAACTAACTACTCAGTTTTCCTTTTATTAATTTCAATTAGATAAACTTTTATTAAACATATACTATGAACCAAGCGCTTTAAAGCCAAAAAAAATGGAACAATATTTGCCATTAGGGAACTTACATTCACCCAGGGGAGTGGAGAATGGAGATATGGATATGTTTATTTTTAAAATATTTATTTAAATAGATTTTATTTATATTAAACATATGTAAAACTTTAATAAAATCATATTTTAAATACTTTTAAATATGTATATATATTTAGATTTTTATTAATATCTTGTTTTTACTTACCTAGATTTCCCCTTCATTCATCTCTTTCCTATTTCCCAGAGAACCATCCCTTATAACAGAATTTTTTTTTAAATAAGGAGAGAAAAAATTCTATGAAATGGACCAATGCATTACAAAAAAATTAATATTCTCTATAATATTTTACGCCTGTGGAACTCAACTTCTGCTAAGGAATGGGGGTACAAATGGGAAGAATGTCTTTTCATATATCTTCTTGAGGGTCAATTTCACAATAGAATGAATTTCTCTTGAAAGAGAGCACCAACCACTGTGGGTCTGTCCCAAAGGTCTCATACAAACTGAGCTTTTTTTTTTTTTTAAACCCTCACCTTCTGTCTTAGAATCAATACTGAGTATTGGTTCCATGACAGAAGAGTAGTAAGGGTTAGGTAAAGGGGGTTAAGTGACTTGCTTAAGGTCACATACCTAGTAAGTGTCTGAGGTTAGATTTGAACCCAGGACCTCCCATCTCCAGACCTGGTGTTCTATTCACCTAGTTGCCCCTAAAGGCTGTACTCCTAAAGAAGCTGGGGACTTTAAACTTTAGATGTAAGGAGGAGAGAGTACATTACAGGCACTGGAGGTAGAGGTAGAAGGGGATGAATATTTATGCAAAAAGCAAAAAAATCAGATATGAAAATGGTAGATATGAGGAATTGTTTCCCCCTTCCCCATCATGCTGCTCCTCTCACCCCAAACCAATGTAGGCATGCCATGGCTAGCACCAGCACAAAATGTCAAATTTTGTAAAATCCATTGCTAGATTAATTTGTAAGATAATAGCACTTAACACAGATCATGTTTTTTTTATCTAAGAAGTTTGATTAAAATTGATTTGGGCCACAAACCAAACCATAAAACAGCAAGGCATTCAGTACCATCCGGAAAAGTTGGATTGAAGTCTTTTGAGAATCAACAAAGAGAACAGCGGGAGGAACAGATTTTTTAAAAATTATTTTAAAAATATTAAACTAAACAATAAAAATGGGAAGAAGTGACAAAAAAGGAATCAATTTGCCATGCTGAGCCTCCAAAAAGAGTTTTAGGAGATTTCTGATGTAAGTGAAGTGAATTAACTAATTCATTAACATGATTCCTGAATTAAGTCTCAAACAAAGTGTCTGTATAAGCTCATTTTGAGTCTCTGAGACCCAGGAGTTATGGCTGTAAGGTGGGAAGAATATTCCTCATCAGGACACGTTTCAATGGAAAAAAACAGATTTTGAAGTGGGCTCTTTTAGAGCCTGAGCAGAGGTTGGACAGAAAGAGGTAGGAAGTGAGGGCTGAGGATAAAAGAGGGAATAACAGGAAAGTGAATTTAAACTGTTTTACAGACTAGAAAGTTTAGGAGAGTAGGGAATCTTTCATTCTTTATCTGTGTCCCCAGCACCTGGCACAAGGAAGGCATTTAATAAATTTATGGCGATCGATACCTTTCGTTTTTTATTGACAATCAGTTCTAGATACAATTATTTTCTCACCTCTCTCCAGAATGGACATGTAACAAACTGAGTTCCCTTTTGGCCACCCCTTCAACTCATACTTTTCTATTGGTTCTCCTGGGGGAATGATCACTCCAGGTTTAAGATGATCATCTGCCCCCCCTGGCTGTTCTCCTGGCCTCCAGAAAGTCATCATCCTTCAAGATGACGTCCACTCTGAAGCTCATGCCTCTTTGGTACCCTCTGTGGCTCGAGCCCTCCTGTCTGATTGAAGAGGATGGAGAATGGAGGGCAGACTCTGGAGAGCTCCTCCCTAATCCACCCGGGGCATGTACTTCATCATATCCCACTTGGCTGCTCTCCTGGACCTCCAGAAACTCATCATCCGAGATGTCATCAACTCTGAAACTCACACCTCCGCCCATCACTTCCCATCTTGGCTCATGCCCAGTACCTCCCCTCACTCCTGTTTATATACTGTTTCCTTCCTCATTAGACATAAGTTCCTTGCAGGCAGGGATTCTTTTTGCCTTTCTTTGAATCTCCAGAGCTTGGCACATTTTCTGGCACCTAGAAAGGTTTATTAACTCTGACTCCAAGTCTGTGTTTCTATGGTTCATGAGCTTATTTCCAGAACTTAAAAAAAATCTGTTTCTTGGGATCATTTTTGGTAAAGTGGGTTCAGGGAAGAAAGGCCAAAATGGAAGAGTCAGGCAGAGACTTGAGGAACCAGTTCAGGCTCACCTAGACAAACAAGAGCTCTCACCATCAAATGCTCAAGTTATAGCTATCATTTCTAGCTTAGTCACCAATCTTCTGACAAATCAAAGTCACAAAGGCCAGAGCTTCTGAATCATATACATTTAAAAAAAAATCCTTACATCTTCCATCTTAGAACCAATAATTTGTATTGGTTCCAAGGCAGAAGTGTAATAAGTGCTCAGCAATGAGGGTTAAGTGACTTGCCCAGGGTCACACAGCAAGCAAGTTTCTCGGACAAGATTTAAAACCTGGACCTCCTATCTCCAGGTCTGCTGCCTTATCCTCTGAGCCACCCAAGCTTCCCTTCTCTCTCATTTCTATTTCCTGCTTTCCCTGGCTTCCTTAAAATCTCAACCAAAGTCCCACCTTCTGCAGTAAGACTTTCCTGAGCTTCCCTTCTCTCTCATTTCCAATTCCTGCTTTCCCTGGCTTCCTTAAAATCTCAACCAAAGTCCCACCTTCTGCAGTAAGACTTTCCTGAGCTTCCCTTCTCTCTCATTTCCAATTCCTGCTTTCCCTGGCTTCCTTAAAATCTCAACTAAAGTCCCACCTTCTGCAGTAAGACTTTCCTGAGCTTCCCTTCTCTCTCATTTCTATTTCCTGCTTTCCCTGGCTTCCTTAAAATCTCAACCAAAGTCCTACCTTCTGCAGTAAGACTTTCCTGATCTTTCTTATTTATTTTTTGGTTATAAACCCTTACCTTCTGTCTTAGAATAATATTGTGTATTGGTTCTGAGGTAGAAGAGCAGTAAGAGCTAGGCAACAGGGGTTAAGTGACTTGCCCAGGGTCACCCATCCAAGAAGTGTCTGATTTCATATTTGAACCCAGGACCTCCTATTTCTAAGCCTGGCTCTCTATTCCTAGAGGCACTTAGCTGTTCCTCCCAGTCCTGTTAAACTTTGGTCCCCTCCCTCTGAGATTATCTCCAATTTATCCCATATGCTTGCATTAGAACATGAGAACAGGGGCTGATTCTTGTTTTTTTTTTTGTTTGTTTGTTTTTTTAAGCCCTAGTTCTTAGTACACATAGTAAACGTTTAATAAATGTTTGCTGCCCTTTCTTGTTCTTACTTTATCCTGTATCTGTTCATACCCATCTTCCAAGCTTTCTCTGAAACCATCCGCTTTGTCCTATCTTAGAGTACAATAAAATCCCATTTCATTCAATTATCATAATTGGGTCAGCCATTCCCCAGTGGATGGCACCCCTATAGTTTCTAATTCCTTGCTCACTCACACACACACACAAACACACACTCACACACACATGAGCTAGTGTAAATATTTTTTTACTTCTTTCTTTGATTGCCAAAATGGGTAATTTTTTGGATAGAGTTCCCCAAAAGGGTTTCTGTATAACAATTAGAAGCAAATCTACGTAATGCTTGCATAAAAGGGTACGTCACATTCTGCACCCATAGCTCATCGCCTCTCTGCCAAGAGGAAGGAGGCATGATTCAACATCAGACTTTTGGGAACAGGGGATTGCTCAATTGAGCATAGTTAGCATAAAGTCTTACCCAGTAAGAGTTATGTAGTTTTACAATGTTGCAATCATATTATAAAATGTTCTCCTAGTTCTGCCCATTTGTCTAGGCATCATTTCACGTCCAGGGACTTATTTTTAATAAATCTTTGAAAATCAAGAATTTGTTCCTTTGTAGCTTGCCCTAATTGGCCCCTCTGTGGTTATACGATATTGCCTAGTTAGGGGGCATTTCTGATTTGACAGAGCTTACTTCCTATCCTGGCAAATTTCATGTGGCTGCTGGACAATGTGGAGAAAGAACGAATCTGGGAGTCAAGAGATCTGAGTTGGAATTCCAGTTTGGGGCTTCACATTCCTTCTATCCAAAATGTGGGAACCTTTTAAGTTTCCTTTGAAATTTAAATCCTATGATTCTATGAGAAATCTGATCGTCACTTAAGTTATTTCTGTCCCAATATTCTACCTGAATAAGTATTTAAAGTCTTAAAGCTAAAATGAAAGAGACGAAAGTATGTCTACACTCTGGTCAGACTTCCCTGCCACTACTGTGTTCTGTTCTAGGCACCCCGTTTTAGGAAGGGAATCAATAAACCAGAGATCACACATGGAAGAAGCAAGCAAGATGGTGAATAGCCTTCAGTTTGTGGCTTATGATAATTGGTTGAAAAAAGTGGGGAAAAGTCTTGGAGTGAGAGAAAGAGGGAGATATGGACTGCTGTCAAGTATCTGAAAGCCCATTTTATGTGTTAGATGAATTTAAGTTGTTCTGATTGGCTCAAGGGCAGAATTAGGAGCAATGTGGAAGTTACAGAAAGATTCTGGGTTGACATAAGGAAAAGATTCTTAAATATAAGCAGTGTCTAAATGAATGAGACTCTGCCTTGCGAAATAGTAGATCTAGATGTCCCCACATTTCCAGTCCCCACCATAGTTTTCAGCTATTATAGTTTCTGATTCAGTGAATTCTGTGAATTATTCTAGCAATCAATGAAATTAGAAAGCATAAACTACCGCTAAAAGGAAGGACAGTTCACACATCCGCCTCAGAAAGACAAATTAAACAAGTTGGCATACATGATTTAGTCGAGGGCACAGAGACAACGGGAAATGTTTCATGGGACAATTGCTATGATTACAATGAGCATAAGTAGAGAGTCCACCATAAAGATAATTGTAGCTTATATGCCAACATCTGTTGCCGAGAATGAAGTAGAGAAATTCTCCAAAGAAGATGACAATTTCCTCCAAACAAGGTCAACGTGTACCTTAATCACCAGTGATTCAACAGAAAGGAGGACAAGGAAAACTAAATTAGAAGATAAAGACTAGCTGAAAATATTTATGTGGCTTCGTATTTATAAATCAAAGAGGTCAAGGTGTGTGGATTACTCAGAAGCTTCATGCTAAGCCACATGAAAACATTCTTTAAGAACACCATGGGAAGGTATTAGACACCGAAGGTAGCAAACACCAAAAACCAAACTTGACAAAATAGTAACAGACAGGAAACAATGGTGGGAGGTATTTCAGAAGCTGCTAGCTCTGTCTTCAGATCACTGAATGGTTAAAGGTCAGAGTTAACACCAAATAACAAGGATAGGTAACGACGATGAGGGCTTTGTGGGTAAACCGCTTTGACTAAACCTGGCTAAACAAGCCACTGATTCTGAAAAACAGGAAATAGATAAAAAGAAAGATATTTACTATGATCATAAAATAACCACCAAAATGATGTCAAAACTGACCCGGCTAAACACTGATTGTCTTTGTCAAGTAGACCTGGCACAATTGAGGCATTATCATCATAAATAGGTAGAGATTTAAGGTTTGCAAAGCATTTTAATCTCATTCAATCCTCACAATATTAATGTGTGGTAGCTACTATTATTAGCCACGTCTTACAGACAAGGAAACAGGTTGGGAATCAGGATTACCCATCTACAAAGTGTCTGAAGCAGCTTTCAAACTCAGATCTTCCCGCCTCCAAGACCAGTACTCCATCCACTAAGCAGCTCTACAAAAGGACTGTCAGTGTCACAGAGGGTCTCTGATATGAAGTCCAAGGGAGGGAGGGATTCCTTAAAGGGGGTGAAGTTGCCAGATGTGGATGACATCGTACTGATTGAATTTAGCTCTGAAACACCATTAGAGCTCCTCAAAGAGATAGTCAGTTACTCAAAAGAAACCAGTTCCGCAATCTGCAGAGGAAACCCCAAGTGGATGAGGAAAGTGCTTTGCTCAGACAAGAATCCCATAAAGTCAGTCCATCATTACATATTTGTTGGAGGGGGCAGCTAGGTGGTTCAGAGATGGGACAAATCTGGCCTAAGACACTTCCTAGCTGGGAGACCCTGGGCAAGTCACTTGACCCCCATTGCCTAGCCCTTACCACTCTTTTGACTTAGAAACAGAATTTAGTATAGATTCTAAGACAGAAGGTAAAGGTTTATAACAACAACAAAATACATGTACGTTAGCAAGACAAAGCCCACGGATGATGAGCTGGACCCTGAGTTGAATATGAAGAAAAGAGAATGGGCTTGAGGAGAACATAGGTTCTTCCCTCCTATAATAACCGAACTCTAACATGACCAGTTTGCATTTCTTCCTCGTGAAGTTGTGTGATTTTTAAATTTTCTCCATCTTGCTTGGTCTAGCACCCAAGAATGTGCACACCCACACTACATGGGCATGTGCTAGCTAATGACAAATCAGAAACATCTAACTACCCCCCTAGGCTGTCCTAAGCCAAGCTTGAGCTACCATTGGCACATGTGAGATGCAGGAAGTGAAGTAGAGAACAGCCTCTGGGGTTCTCATCACTTCCTGTGGAGAGGGCTAGATGCCAGTTCTATCCTGGAGCTCGAGCTTGGAGGAGCCCCGCAGACAGCTTCCCTTCAGATTGGTCCCGTGAGTGATAAGGACTGACTCCCTTCTCTGCCTTGGCTCACCAAGGCCCTAAGCTCCCACTTGGCTCAGCCTGAGCCAGAGTGGTTGAGTTAACCTCTTTTCTTCTCTCCCTCTTTCCTTCTCTCTCTCTCTCTCCCTCTCTCCCCCTCTCCCTCTAATAATTTCTTTCTCCTGTTATAATTAAATTACCATAAAACTCCATTCTGACTTGAGTGTTTCATTTAGGATTTTTATAAGTAAAATCCTCGGCGACCTATAATAAATATAATCAGTCTTTAACCCTAAATTTAAATCTAACAGTTGTTCACATGAGATTTAGGAGTTCTTAACCTGGGATTATTTCAGGAGGTTTGTGAATTTGGATGGAAAAAGGCACATCTTTGTTTTCTATTTTCACAAATAATTGCAATCCATGGAAGAGCACAACCTCAAAAGAATCAGCATGCTAGGTGACCTTTGTAGTGGACAATGTGAAGATGCATGGCAATTCCTCTTGGCAGAGAGGTGGTAAACTTGGTGCAAAATGTGGCAGATAGGGTCAACTGTAGCTCCTGAGTCCATTGGCTCTGATCAGTTGTTTTCTTTGTCTTTAAGAGAGGTAGGGGTATTGGGAAATGACTGGGATGAAAACCAAAAGGCATCAACCAAACATTTTTTTAAAAAAGAAGACATATGGTGAGTATAGGCAGGAAACAGCATACTGCCAAAGATGATTCTGTGGGTGAGATGTGGCATAAAAGATAACATTTAGGACAGGCATGCTTAGAAAAAGCTACCAATAACAAACGGACAGCCCAAGCCTCGCAATGCTAGCTGCAAAATATTCAAGGACTTGGAAGAAGGTGCCCATCACCCTGAGGAGATCTTCTATGGAGCAGGTATAGAAGAAATATGGCAAAAATTGCACAGGTTGAGAAAATAGGTACAGTTTGCTATCTACACTTGAGGAAGGAATATTCACGTTAACAAGCTCTTTGGTCCATCAAATTGCTGTGAGAATAACGAATTTAGAGATGAATGAATATGAATAAAGAAAATAGTGGTTTTAGTCTCAAATATTATATTTCTGTCCAAAAATATCAGAGGGAGATGGGTAAAATTTACAAGGAGTTAATGGTAAATGCTAAACTCTAACTGAAATGAGCAGCAGAAACAACAAAGTGGTCAGGATGGGAGAGGACCTCTAAAATATGTTCAACAGGGGCGGAGAGAACAGAGGGAGAGCTATGAAATGGCTGATAATTGGAAAGACAACAGCTGTACACAGCCTTCTGTTTGCATGGGAATTTTGGCAAGAGGCTGTCTACTGTCAATCAAAGACAGTTGAGCAAGCTAGTGGGGAAAGGCAGGAAAGACTGCCATAAGGAAAGATGGCCAGGAGATCCCAAAGACTACGTTCTCACCAGGCTAAATCAGGAGGTTGCCGTGGCACCATTATCCTGAGTTAGCCACAAAAGCTATTAACTATCAACAAACAAGGCAAGAACCGAGGATCTGTTTTCTGGCAAATGGCAGCTGGGTGGCACAGTGGATAGAACGCTGGGCAGGGAATCAGGAAGACATCCTCCTGAGTTCAAATATCTCTTCAGACACTTACTAGCTGTGTGACACTGAACAAGTCACTTTACCTTGTTTATCTCACTTTCTTCATCTATCAAATGAGCCGGAGAAGGAAATGGCTAAAAGGGTGGGCTTAGAGTCAGGAAAGCCTCAGGAAAGGGCTCAGTTATCTACTCTGACTTTTGTCAAGTAGCTTTATCTCTCTGTAAGCTCAGTTTTGTTTTGAAATCTGTAAAAATGAGGGGTTTGGGTCTTCTACTCCTAAGTCTTTGATTCAATACTGCCCCATCTGGGAATCGCCAACCACTATCGCCTCCCTCTTCTTCCTCTTGACTCCTACTAGGTGTCCACTGTCTTGATGTCAGCCATAGATTCATGTTATTGTTCTTTGCAACCTAAACAACCATGACTCAAATCTGATCATTCGTAGAGTAGTACAGAACACCACCAGAAGGAACTGAAAATAAATACTGAGGATGGCATTTATCCTAGTGGCATTAACCACAGAGAAAGTGTCCAAGAACTGTCAAACTTGACAACCATGACCCAAATCAGATCATTCATAGAGCAGTACAGAACGCCACCAGAAGGAACTGAAAATAAATACTGAGGATGGGCTCAGTGGATGTGGGTTTTTTTTATAACCACTGCTACCAATGAGAGGTACAAAGACTCAGAAGAGAAGAACAAAACAAAACCGGGCAGTGATCAGTTAATAAAGGAAAAGGAGCAAGGATGAGATTTGGACTTGTGCAGAAAAAATAGGAATGATGAACTCTTGGCCACAAATGAAGTGTATCAAATGAGGAGTGGTAAAAATCTATTCCCCTGGATTATTATCACAAACTATGTTTGTTTTATTTTGGGTTTGGGGGCAGGATTAAAATGTGTTTTCAATTAATAGGAATTTATTTTCTCTCCCTCTCTGAAAAAAAGAAAAACAATCCTTGTACCAAATGTGCATAGTCACTCCCACATTCACAAAAATTCACAAAAATGAATTAATGAAAATCTTTTTAAAAAGTGTTTTGAAAGGAAAGGATCTGAGAGAGGGAAAAAAAATCCACAAATATCTATTTATATATACATACAGTAAAAAAAGAAAGGGGGGGGGGGAGGACACATGAAGAATAGCAATATAAAGGTAGAATAATTCACCAGACACAAAAGCCAAGAAAATAACCAACAGAAATAAAATAGTAAAGGCAAGGAAGAAAATCCATTTTCATAGATACTAAGTTTTTTTATTTCATTTTTTCAATTAACAAACATTTATTTTCTTTCCCTCTTACTTCTCCTACCAATTTTTTAAAGCCCTTACCTTCTGTCTTAGAAACAATATTGGTTCCAAGGCAGAAGAGCAGTAAGGGCTAGGGCTAACTCTAATAGGGGTTAAGTGACTCACCTAAGGTCACATAGCTAGGAAATGTCTGAGGTCAAATTTGAACCCAGGACCCCCCATCTTTATGTCTAGTTCTTTAATCACTAAGCCACCTAGCTGCCTCTTCCCCTACCATTTTAAACAAAGAAAGGTAAAGAAACACCCTTGCAACAAACATACAAGCCAAGCAAATTCCCAGACTGGCCAAAAATCTATGTCTTGGTATTGAGACTTGCTGGTTTGGGACACAATAATGGAAAATGGCCTTAGATGGTTATGCCACAGTCAATAAAAGTAGAGGTACCAGGTTATGGATCGCAAGGGTGAGGCATAGGAACAATAGATCCTCATGAGGAAACCCAGAGAACCAGATGAAGCACCCATTGAAGACCATTTAGAGGAGAATCAATGGTAGAAGTAACAGCAACAAGACTGTCACGAGGGTATATAGTAGACTACCTGGGCATAGGTAGGAAGGGGGGACATTAGGATAAGGACGCAGAGCTTTAATTATCTGAATATTCACTGGAACTTTTTCTCTGCAGAAAGTGAAAGGGCTGATAAATTCTTGGCTATATGGTTTTGTTCTTCAAAAGGTAAGAGAATTGACATGAGGACCTGGTATTCTTTTTTTTTAAACCCTTACCTTCCGTCTTAGAACCAATACTGTGTATTGGTTCCAAGGCAGAAGAGAAGGAAGGGCTTGGCAATGGGGGTGAAGTGACTTGCCCAAGGTCACACAGCAAGGAAGTATCTGAGGCCAGATTAGAACCCAGGACCCCCTATCTCTAGGTCTGGCTCTCCATCCACTGAGCCACCCAGCTGCCCCAGAATTGGTATTCTTGACTTGATTCTGATCAACAACTAAGAATTGGTTGCTTTCTATGACCCCCGACATTCCTAAAGACTTGCTAGAGTAATCCTAAAATGATTGGAGGCCTCACTCTGTTCTGACTTTGGAGTAAGGTTTTAGAAATCT